>NC_091184.1:43687255-43764783 GCF_040958095.1 Procambarus clarkii
AAAAAGTTACTATTTTACCATATTTGAGGATTTTACCTTCAAATCATAGAGCGAGGTTTCGTTTTATTTAGATCCAAGAAAAGACATATGACAATGTTGTTTCCAATACAAATGATAAAAATCAATGTGTTTTCATTAGAATTAACTAAAATGTTCCTGATTTTCCGTTTATATTACCGATGGAAGATGTACACGAAAACCGCTCTATTCCGGCTGAAACGTCGATATATGCAATAAAAACAGAACTTCTCCCCTTTTCAATATCTTACTCAGTATTTTAACGAGATACAAATAGTTGATTGAAAATGAAATATTTAAGGTTATTATCTAATCAATTATTTCTTTGCATCATTTTTATCGTATATATATGAATTAATACCCATGGACTGAAAATTCACAAAAACGTGGAAAACGGCAAAATATTGCCTAATTCGATGATATTTTGTTTATATCAAATAAAGGAAAAGGGGATGATAAACGTCAAAATATTGCTAAATTCGTTGATTTTTCGTACGAAACAAAATGCAAGAAAACTTGCTTAAAATGCAATATTATGCAAAATTCTGAGATTTCAAGGCCAAATCACATATCGCGATACTACATGAAATAGTATCGAAATATTGGTAAAAATGAATATATTTATGTAATATCAAACTACATGAAAAACGTTATAACAGTCACTATTTAACCATATTTGAGGATTTTAACTTCAAATCATAGAGCGAGGTTTCGTATTATTTAGATCCAAGAAAAGACATATGACAATGTTGTTTCCAATACAAATGATAAAAATCAATGTGTTTTCATTAGAATTAACTAAAATGTTCCTGATTTTCCGTTTATATTACCGATGGAAGATGTACACGAAAACCGCTCTATTCCGCTTGAAACGTCGATATATGCAATAAAATCAGAACTTCTCCCCCTTTCAATATCTTACTCAGTATTTTAACGAGATACAAATAGTTGATTGAAAATGAAGTATTTAAGGTTATTATCTAATCAATTATGTGTTTACATCATTTTTATCGTACATATAATGAATTAATACCCATATACTGAAAATTCACAAAAACGTGGAAAACGGCAAAATATTGCCTAATTCGATGATATTTTGTTTATATCAAATAAAGGAAAAGGGGATGATAAACGTTAAAATATTGCTAAATTCGATGATTTTTCGTACGAAACAAAATGCAAGAAAACTTGCTTAAAATGCAATATTATGCGAAATTTTTGGATTTGAAGGCCAAATCACATATCGTGATACTACATGAAATAGTATCGAAATATTGGTAAAAATGAATATATTTACGTAATATCAAACTACATGAAAAACGTGAAAAAGTCACTATATAACCATATTTGAGGATTTTAACTTCAAATCATAGAGCGAGGTTTCGTATTATTTAGTTCCAAGAAAAGACATATGACAATGTTGCTTCCAATACAAATGATAAAAAACAATGTATTTTCATTAGAATTAACTATAATGTTCTTGATTTTCCGTTTATATTAACGAGGGAAGATGTACACGTAAAACCGCTCTAATCCGGCTGAAACGTCGATATATGCAATAAAAACCGAACTTCTCCCCTTTTCAATATCTTACTCAGTATTTTAACGAGAAACAAATAGATGATTGAAAATGAAGTATTTAAGGTTATTATCTAATCTATTATGTGTTTGCATCAATTTTATCGTATATATATGAATTAATACCCATGGACTGAAAATTCACAAAAACGTGGAAAACGGCAAAATATTGCCTAATTCGATGATATTTTGTTTATATCAAATAAAGGAAAAGGGGATGATAAACGTCAAAATATTGCTAAATTCGATGATTTTTCGTACGAAACAAAATGCAAGAAAACTTGCTTTAAATGAAATATTATGCGAAATTCTGAGATTTCAAGGCCAAATCACTTATCGTTATACTACATGAAATAGTATCGAAATATTGGTAAAAATGAATATATTTACGTAATATCAAACTACATGAAAATCGTAAAAAAAGCCACTATTTAACCATATTTGAGGATTTTAACTTAGAATCATAGAGCGAGGTTTCGTATTATTTAGATCCAAGAAAAGACATATGACAATGTTGTTTCCAATACAAATGATAAAAATCAATGTGTTTTCATTAGAATTAACTAAAATGTTCCTGATTTTCCGTTTATATTACCGATGGAAGATGTACACGAAAACCGCTCTATTCCGGCTGAAACGTCGATATATGCAATAAAAACCGAACTTCTCCCCTTTTCAATTTCTTACTCAGTATTTTAACGAGAAACAAATAGATGATTGAAATTGAAGTATTTAAGGTTATTATCTAATCAATTATGTGTTTGCATCATTTTTATCGTATATATATGAATTAATACCCATGGACTGAAAATTCACAAAAACGTGGAAAACGGCAAAATATTGCCTAATTCGATGATATTTTGTTTAAATCACATGAAGGAAAAGGGGATGATAAACGTCAAAATATTGCTAAATTCGTTGATTTTTCGTACGAAACAAAATGCAAGAAAACTTGCTTTAAATGCAATATTATGCGAAATTCTGAGATTTCAAGGCCAAATCACTTATCGTTATACTACATGAAATAGTATCGAAATATTGGTAAAAATGAATATATTTACGTAATATCAAACTACATGAAAATCGTAAAAAAAGCCACTATTTAACCATATTTGAGGATTTTAACTTAGAATCATAGAGCGAGGTTTCGTATTATTTAGATCCAAGAAAAGACATATGACAATGTTGTTTCCAATACAAATGATAAAAATCAATGTGTTTTCATTAGAATTAACTAAAATGTTCCTGATTTTCCGTTTATATTACCGATGGAAGATGTACACGAAAACCGCTCTATTCCGGCTGAAACGTCGATATATGCAATAAAAACCGAACTTCTCCCCTTTTCAATTTCTTACTCAGTATTTTAACGAGAAACAAATAGATGATTGAAATTGAAGTATTTAAGGTTATTATCTAATCAATTATGTGTTTGCATCATTTTTATCGTATATATATGAATTAATACCCATGGACTGAAAATTCACAAAAACGTGGAAAACGGCAAAATATTGCCTAATTCGATGATATTTTGTTTAAATCACATGAAGGAAAAGGGGATGATAAACGTCAAAATATTGCTAAATTCGTTGATTTTTCGTACGAAACAAAATGCAAGAAAACTTGCTTAAAATGCAATATTATGCAAAATTCTGAGATTTCAAGGCCAAATCACATATCGTGATACTACATGAAATAGTATCGAAATATTGGTAAAAATGAATATATTTATGTAATATCAAACTACATGAAAAACGTTATAACAGTCACTATTTAACCATATTTGAGGATTTTAACTTCAAATCATAGAGCGAGGTTTCGTATTATTTAGATCCAAGAAAAGACATATGACAATGTTGTTTCCAATACAAATGATAAAAATCAATGTGTTTTCATTAGAATTAACTAAAATGTTCCTGATTTTCCGTTTATATTACCGATGGAAGATGTACACGAAAACCGCTCTATTCCGCTTGAAACGTCGATATATGCAATAAAATCAGAACTTCTCCCCCTTTCAATATCTTACTCAGTATTTTAACGAGAAAGAAATAGTTGATTGAAAATGAAGTATTTAAGGTTATTATCTAATCAATTATTTGTTTGCATCATTTTTATCGTATATATATGAATTAATACCCATGGACTGAAAATTCACAAAAACGTGAAAAACGGCAAAATATTGCCTAATTCGATGATATTTTGTTTAAATCACATGAAGGAAAAGGGGATGATAAACGTCAAAATATTGCTAAATTCGATGATTTTTCGTACGAAACAAAATGCAAGAAAACTTGCTTAAAATGCAATATTATGCGAAATTCTGAGATTTCAAGGCCAAATCACATATCGTGGTACTACATGAAATAGTATCGAATTATTGGTAAAAATGAATATATTTACGTAATATCAAACTACATGAAAATCGTAAAAAAGTCACTATTTAACCATATTTGAGGATTTTAACTTAGAATCATTGAGCGAGGTTTCGTATTATTTAGATCCAAGAAAAGACATATGACAATGTTGTTTCCAATACAAATGATAAAAATCAATGTGTTTTCATTAGAATTAACTAAAATGTTCCTGATTTTCCGTTTATATTACTGATGGAAGATGTACACGTAAAACCGCTCTATTCCGGCTGAAACGTCAATATATGCAATAAAAACAGAACTTCTCCCTTTTTCAATATCTTACTCAGTATTTTAACGAGATACAAATAGTTGATTGAAAATGAAGTATTTAAGGTTATTATCTAATCAATTATGTGTTTACATCATTTTTATCGTACATATAATGAATTAATACCCATATACTGAAAATTCACAAAAACGTGGAAAACGGCAAAATATTGCCTAATTCGATGATATTTTGTTTATATCAAATAAAGGAAAAGGGGATGATAAACGTCAAAATATTGCTAAATTCGATGATTTTTCGTACGAAACAAAATGCAAGAAAACTTGCTTAAAATGCAATATTATGCGAAATTTTTGGATTTGAAGGCCAAATCACATATCGTGATACTACATGAAATAGTATCGAAATATTGGTAAAAATGAATATATTTACGTAATATCAAACTACATGAAAAACGTGAAAAAGTCACTATATAACCATATTTGAGGATTTTAACTTCAAATCATAGAGCGAGGTTTCGTATTATTTAGTTCCAAGAAAAGACATATGACAATGTTGTTTCCAATACAAATGATAAAAAACAATGTATTTTCATTAGAATTAACTATAATGTTCTTGATTTTCCGTTTATATTAACGAGGGAAGATGTACACGTAAAACCGCTCTAATCCGGCTGAAACGTCGATATATGCAATAAAAACCGAACTTCTCCCCTTTTCAATATCTTACTCAGTATTTTAACGAGAAACAAATAGATGATTGAAAATGAAGTATTTAAGGTTATTATCTAATCTATTATGTGTTTGCATCAATTTTATCGTATATATATGAATTAATACCCATGGACTGAAAATTCACAAAAACGTGGAAAACGGCAAAATATTGCCTAATTCGATGATATTTTGTTTAAATCACATGAAGGAAAAGGGGATGATAAACGTCAAAATATTGCTAAATTCGATGATTTTTCGTACGAAACAAAATGCAAGAAAACTTGCTTAAAATGCAATATTACGCGAAATTCTGAGATTTGAAGGGCAAATCACATATCGTGATACTACATGAAATAGTATCGGAATATTGGTAAAAATGAATATATTTGCGTAATATCGAACTACATGATTAACGTGAAAAAGTTACTATTTTACCATATTTGAGGATTTTACCTTCAAATCATAGAGCGAGGTTTCGTTTTATTTAGATCCAAGAAAAGACATATGACAATGTTGTTTCCAATACAAATGATAAAAATCAATGTGTTTTCATTAGAATTAACTAAAATGTTCCTGATTTTCCGTTTATATTATCGATGGAAGATGTACACGAAAACCGCTCTATTCCGCTTGAAACGTCGATATATGCAATAAAATCAGAACTTCTCCCTTTTTCAATATCTTACTCAGTATTTTAACGAGAAACAAATAGATGATTGGAAATTAAGTATTTAAGGTTATTATCTAATCAATTATGTGTTTGCATCATTTTTATCGTATATATATGAATTAATACCCATGGACTGAAATTCACAAAAACGTGGAAAACGGCAAAATATTGCCTAATTCGATGATATTTTGTTTAAATCACATGAAGGAAAAGGGGATGATAAACGTCAAAATATTGCTAAATTCGATGATTTTTCGTACGAAAAAAAAATGCAAGAAAACTTGCTTAAAATGCAATATTTTGCGAAATTCTGAGATTTCAAGGCCAAATCACATATCGTGATACTACCTGAAATAGTATCGAAATATTGGTAAAAATGAATATATTTACGTAATATCAAACTACATGAAAATCGTGAAAAAGTCACTATTTAACCATATTTGAGGATTTTAACTTAGAATCATAGAGCGAGGTTTCGTATTATTTAGATCCAAGAAAAGACATATGACAATGTTGTTTCCAATACAAATGATAAAAATCAATGTGTTTTCATTAGAATTAACTAAAATGTTCCTGAATTTCCGTTTATATTACTGATGGAAGATGTACACGTAAAACCGCTCTATTCCGGCTGAAACGTCGATATATGCAATAAAAACAGAACTTCTCCCCTTTTCAATATCTTACTCAGTATTTTAACGAGATACAAATAGTTGATTGAAAATGAAATATTTAAGGTTATTATCTAATCAATTATTTCTTTGCATCATTTTTATCGTATATATATATGAATTAATACGCATGGACGGAAAATTCACAAAAACGTGGAAAACGGCAAAATATTGCCTAATTCGATGATATTTTGTTTATATCAAATAAAGGAAAAGGGGATGATAAACGTCAAAATATTGCTAAATTCGATGATTCTTCGTACGAAACAAAATGCAAGAAAACTTGCTTTAAATGCAATATTATGCGAAATTCTGAGATTTCAAGGCCAAATCACTTATCGTTATACTACATGAAATAGTATCGAAATATTGGTAAAAATGAATATATTTACGTAATATCAAACTACATGAAAATCGTAAAAAAAGCCACTATTTAACCATATTTGAGGATTTTAACTTAGAATCATAGAGCGAGGTTTCGTATTATTTAGATCCAAGAAAAGACATATGACAATGTTGTTTCCAATACAAATGATAAAAATCAATGTGTTTTCATTAGAATTAACTAAAATGTTCCTGATTTTCCGTTTATATTACCGATGGAAGATGTACACGAAAACCGCTCTATTCCGGCTGAAACGTCGATATATGCAATAAAAACCGAACTTCTCCCCTTTTCAATTTCTTACTCAGTATTTTAACGAGAAACAAATAGATGATTGAAATCGAAGTATTTAAGGTTATTATCTAATCAATTATGTGTTTGCATCATTTTTATCGTATATATATGAATTAATACCCATGGACTGAAAATTCACAAAAACGTGGAAAACGGCAAAATATTGCCTAATTCGATGATATTTTGTTTAAATCACATGAAGGAAAAGGGGATGATAAACGTCAAAATATTGCTAAATTCGTTGATTTTTCGTACGAAACAAAATGCAAGAAAACTTGCTTAAAATGCAATATTATGCAAAATTCTGAGATTTCAAGGCCAAATCACATATCGCGATACTACATGAAATAGTATCGAAATATTGGTAAAAATGAATATATTTATGTAATATCAAACTACATGAAAAACGTTATAACAGTCACTATTTAACCATATTTGAGGATTTTAACTTCAAATCATAGAGCGAGGTTTCGTATTATTTAGATCCAAGAAAAGACATATGACAATGTTGTTTCCAATACAAATGATAAAAATCAATGTGTTTTCATTAGAATTAACTAAAATGTTCCTGATTTTCCGTTTATATTACCGATGGAAGATGTACACGAAAACCGCTCTATTCCGCTTGAAACGTCGATATATGCAATAAAATCAGAACTTCTCCCCCTTTCAATATCTTACTCAGTATTTTAACGAGATACAAATAGTTGATTGAAAATGAAGTATTTAAGGTTATTATCTAATCAATTATGTGTTTACATCATTTTTATCGTACATATAATGAATTAATACCCATATACTGAAAATTCACAAAAACGTGGAAAACGGCAAAATATTGCCTAATTCGATGATATTTTGTTTATATCAAATAAAGGAAAAGGGGATGATAAACGTTAAAATATTGCTAAATTCGATGATTTTTCGTACGAAACAAAATGCAAGAAAACTTGCTTAAAATGCAATATTATGCGAAATTTTTGGATTTGAAGGCCAAATCACATATCGTGATACTACATGAAATAGTATCGAAATATTGGTAAAAATGAATATATTTACGTAATATCAAACTACATGAAAAACGTGAAAAAGTCACTATATAACCATATTTGAGGATTTTAACTTCAAATCATAGAGCGAGGTTTCGTATTATTTAGTTCCAAGAAAAGACATATGACAATGTTGCTTCCAATACAAATGATAAAAAACAATGTATTTTCATTAGAATTAACTATAATGTTCTTGATTTTCCGTTTATATTAACGAGGGAAGATGTACACGTAAAACCGCTCTAATCCGGCTGAAACGTCGATATATGCAATAAAAACCGAACTTCTCCCCTTTTCAATATCTTACTCAGTATTTTAACGAGAAACAAATAGATGATTGAAAATGAAGTATTTAAGGTTATTATCTAATCTATTATGTGTTTGCATCAATTTTATCGTATATATATGAATTAATACCCATGGACTGAAAATTCACAAAAACGTGGAAAACGGCAAAATATTGCCTAATTCGATGATATTTTGTTTATATCAAATAAAGGAAAAGGGGATGATAAACGTCAAAATATTGCTAAATTCGATGATTTTTCGTACGAAACAAAATGCAAGAAAACTTGCTTTAAATGAAATATTATGCGAAATTCTGAGATTTCAAGGCCAAATCACTTATCGTTATACTACATGAAATAGTATCGAAATATTGGTAAAAATGAATATATTTACGTAATATCAAACTACATGAAAATCGTAAAAAAAGCCACTATTTAACCATATTTGAGGATTTTAACTTAGAATCATAGAGCGAGGTTTCGTATTATTTAGATCCAAGAAAAGACATATGACAATGTTGTTTCCAATACAAATGATAAAAATCAATGTGTTTTCATTAGAATTAACTAAAATGTTCCTGATTTTCCGTTTATATTACCGATGGAAGATGTACACGAAAACCGCTCTATTCCGGCTGAAACGTCGATATATGCAATAAAAACCGAACTTCTCCCCTTTTCAATTTCTTACTCAGTATTTTAACGAGAAACAAATAGATGATTGAAATTGAAGTATTTAAGGTTATTATCTAATCAATTATGTGTTTGCATCATTTTTATCGTATATATATGAATTAATACCCATGGACTGAAAATTCACAAAAACGTGGAAAACGGCAAAATATTGCCTAATTCGATGATATTTTGTTTAAATCACATGAAGGAAAAGGGGATGATAAACGTCAAAATATTGCTAAATTCGTTGATTTTTCGTACGAAACAAAATGCAAGAAAACTTGCTTTAAATGCAATATTATGCGAAATTCTGAGATTTCAAGGCCAAATCACTTATCGTTATACTACATGAAATAGTATCGAAATATTGGTAAAAATGAATATATTTACGTAATATCAAACTACATGAAAATCGTAAAAAAAGCCACTATTTAACCATATTTGAGGATTTTAACTTAGAATCATAGAGCGAGGTTTCGTATTATTTAGATCCAAGAAAAGACATATGACAATGTTGTTTCCAATACAAATGATAAAAATCAATGTGTTTTCATTAGAATTAACTAAAATGTTCCTGATTTTCCGTTTATATTACCGATGGAAGATGTACACGAAAACCGCTCTATTCCGGCTGAAACGTCGATATATGCAATAAAAACCGAACTTCTCCCCTTTTCAATTTCTTACTCAGTATTTTAACGAGAAACAAATAGATGATTGAAATTGAAGTATTTAAGGTTATTATCTAATCAATTATGTGTTTGCATCATTTTTATCGTATATATATGAATTAATACCCATGGACTGAAAATTCACAAAAACGTGGAAAACGGCAAAATATTGCCTAATTCGATGATATTTTGTTTAAATCACATGAAGGAAAAGGGGATGATAAACGTCAAAATATTGCTAAATTCGTTGATTTTTCGTACGAAACAAAATGCAAGAAAACTTGCTTAAAATGCAATATTATGCAAAATTCTGAGATTTCAAGGCCAAATCACATATCGTGATACTACATGAAATAGTATCGAAATATTGGTAAAAATGAATATATTTATGTAATATCAAACTACATGAAAAACGTTATAACAGTCACTATTTAACCATATTTGAGGATTTTAACTTCAAATCATAGAGCGAGGTTTCGTATTATTTAGATCCAAGAAAAGACATATGACAATGTTGTTTCCAATACAAATGATAAAAATCAATGTGTTTTCATTAGAATTAACTAAAATGTTCCTGATTTTCCGTTTATATTACCGATGGAAGATGTACACGAAAACCGCTCTATTCCGCTTGAAACGTCGATATATGCAATAAAATCAGAACTTCTCCCCCTTTCAATATCTTACTCAGTATTTTAACGAGAAAGAAATAGTTGATTGAAAATGAAGTATTTAAGGTTATTATCTAATCAATTATTTGTTTGCATCATTTTTATCGTATATATATGAATTAATACCCATGGACTGAAAATTCACAAAAACGTGAAAAACGGCAAAATATTGCCTAATTCGATGATATTTTGTTTAAATCACATGAAGGAAAAGGGGATGATAAACGTCAAAATATTGCTAAATTCGATGATTTTTCGTACGAAACAAAATGCAAGAAAACTTGCTTAAAATGCAATATTATGCGAAATTCTGAGATTTCAAGGCCAAATCACATATCGTGATACTACATGAAATAGTATCGAATTATTGGTAAAAATGAATATATTTACGTAATATCAAACTACATGAAAATCGTAAAAAAGTCACTATTTAACCATATTTGAGGATTTTAACTTAGAATCATTGAGCGAGGTTTCGTATTATTTAGATCCAAGAAAAGACATATGACAATGTTGTTTCCAATACAAATGATAAAAATCAATGTGTTTTCATTAGAATTAACTAAAATGTTCCTGATTTTCCGTTTATATTACTGATGGAAGATGTACACGTAAAACCGCTCTATTCCGGCTGAAACGTCAATATATGCAATAAAAACAGAACTTCTCCCTTTTTCAATATCTTACTCAGTATTTTAACGAGATACAAATAGTTGATTGAAAATGAAGTATTTAAGGTTATTATCTAATCAATTATGTGTTTACATCATTTTTATCGTACATATAATGAATTAATACCCATATACTGAAAATTCACAAAAACGTGGAAAACGGCAAAATATTGCCTAATTCGATGATATTTTGTTTATATCAAATAAAGGAAAAGGGGATGATAAACGTCAAAATATTGCTAAATTCGATGATTTTTCGTACGAAACAAAATGCAAGAAAACTTGCTTTAAATGCAATATTATGCGAAATTCTGAGATTTCAAGGCCAAATCACTTATCGTTATACTACATGAAATAGTATCGAAATATTGGTAAAAATGAATATATTTACGTAATATCAAACTACATGAAAAACGTGAAAAAGTCACTATATAACCATATTTGAGGATTTTAACTTCAAATCATAGAGCGAGGTTTCGTATTATTTAGTTCCAAGAAAAGACATATGACAATGTTGTTTCCAATACAAATGATAAAAAACAATGTATTTTCATTAGAATTAACTATAATGTTCTTGATTTTCCGTTTATATTAACGAGGGAAGATGTACACGTAAAACCGCTCTAATCCGGCTGAAACGTCGATATATGCAATAAAAACCGAACTTCTCCCCTTTTCAATATCTTACTCAGTATTTTAACGAGAAACAAATAGATGATTGAAAATGAAGTATTTAAGGTTATTATCTAATCTATTATGTGTTTGCATCAATTTTATCGTATATATATGAATTAATACCCATGGACTGAAAATTCACAAAAACGTGGAAAACGGCAAAATATTGCCTAATTCGATGATATTTTGTTTATATCAAATAAAGGAAAAGGGGATGATAAACGTCAAAATATTGCTAAATTCGATGATTTTTCGTACGAAACAAAATGCAAGAAAACTTGCTTTAAATGCAATATTATGCGAAATTCTGAGATTTCAAGGCCAAATCACTTATCGTTATACTACATGAAATAGTATCGAAATATTGGTAAAAATGAATATATTTACGTAATATCAAACTACATGAAAATCGTAAAAAAAGCCACTATTTAACCATATTTGAGGATTTTAACTTAGAATCATAGAGCGAGGTTTCGTATTATTTAGATCCAAGAAAAGACATATGACAATGTTGTTTCCAATACAAATGATAAAAATCAATGTGTTTTCATTAGAATTAACTAAAATGTTCCTGATTTTCCATTTATATTACCGATGGAAGATGTACACGAAAACCGCTCTATTCCGGCTGAAACGTCGATATATGCAATAAAAACCGAACTTCTCCCCTTTTCAATTTCTTACTCAGTATTTTAACGAGAAACAAATAGATGATTGAAATTGAAGTATTTAAGGTTATTATCTAATCAATTATGTGTTTGCATCATTTTTATCGTATATATATGAATTAATACCCATGGACTGAAAATTCATAAAAACGTGGAAAACGGCAAAATATTGCCTAATTCGATGATATTTTGTTTAAATCACATGAAGGAAAAGGGGATGATAAACGTCAAAATATTGCTAAATTCGTTGATTTTTCGTACGAAACAAAATGCAAGAAAACTTGCTTAAAATGCAATATTATGCAAAATTCTGAGATTTCAAGGCCAAATCACATATCGTGATACTACATGAAATAGTATCGAAATATTGGTAAAAATGAATATATTTATGTAATATCAAACTACATGAAAAACGTTATAACAGTCACTATTTAACCATATTTGAGGATTTTAACTTCAAATCATAGAGCGAGGTTTCGTATTATTTAGATCCAAGAAAAGACATATGACAATGTTGTTTCCAATACAAATGATAAAAATCAATGTGTTTTCATTAGAATTAACTAAAATGTTCCTGATTTTCCGTTTATATTACCGATGGAAGATGTACACGAAAACCGCTCTATTCCGCTTGAAACGTCGATATATGCAATAAAATCAGAACTTCTCCCCCTTTCAATATCTTACTCAGTATTTTAACGAGAAAGAAATAGTTGATTGAAAATGAAGTATTTAAGGTTATTATCTAATCAATTATTTGTTTGCATCATTTATATCGTATATATATGAATTAATACCCATGGACTGAAAATTCACAAAAACGTGGAAAACGGCAAAATATTGCCTAATTCGATGATATTTTGTTTAAATCACATGAAGGAAAAGGGGATGATAAACGTCAAAATATTGCTAAATTCGTTGATTTTTCGTACGAAACAAAATGCAAGAAAACTTGCTTAAAATGCAATATTATGCAAAATTCTGAGATTTCAAGGCCAAATCACATATCGTGATACTACATGAAATAGTATCGAAATATTGGTAAAAATGAATATATTTATGTAATATCAAACTACATGAAAAACGTTATAACAGTCACTATTTAACCATATTTGAGGATTTTAACTTCAAATCATAGAGCGAGGTTTCGTATTATTTAGATCCAAGAAAAGACATATGACAATGTTGTTTCCAATACAAATGATAAAAATCAATGTGTTTTCATTAGAATTAACTAAAATGTTCCTGATTTTCCGTTTATATTACCGATGGAAGATGTACACGAAAACCGCTCTATTCCGCTTGAAACGTCGATATATGCAATAAAATCAGAACTTCTCCCCCTTTCAATATCTTACTCAGTATTTTAACGAGATACAAATAGTTGATTGAAAATGAAGTATTTAAGGTTATTATCTAATCAATTATGTGTTTACATCATTTTTATCGTACATATAATGAATTAATACCCATATACTGAAAATTCACAAAAACGTGGAAAACGGCAAAATATTGCCTAATTCGATGATATTTTGTTTATATCAAATAAAGGAAAAGGGGATGATAAACGTCAAAATATTGCTAAATTCGATGATTTTTCGTACGAAACAAAATGCAAGAAAACTTGCTTAAAATGCAATATTATGCGAAATTTTTGGATTTGAAGGCCAAATCACATATCGTGATACTACATGAAATAGTATCGAAATATTGGTAAAAATGAATATATTTACGTAATATCAAACTACATGAAAAACGTGAAAAAGTCACTATATAACCATATTTGAGGATTTTAACTTCAAATCATAGAGCGAGGTTTCGTATTATTTAGTTCCAAGAAAAGACATATGACAATGTTGCTTCCAATACAAATGATAAAAAACAATGTATTTTCATTAGAATTAACTATAATGTTCTTGATTTTCCGTTTATATTAACGAGGGAAGATGTACACGTAAAACCGCTCTAATCCGGCTGAAACGTCGATATATGCAATAAAAACCGAACTTCTCCCCTTTTCAATATCTTACTCAGTATTTTAACGAGAAACAAATAGATGATTGAAAATGAAGTATTTAAGGTTATTATCTAATCTATTATGTGTTTGCATCAATTTTATCGTATATATATGAATTAATACCCATGGACTGAAAATTCACAAAAACGTGGAAAACGGCAAAATATTGCCTAATTCGATGATATTTTGTTTATATCAAATAAAGGAAAAAGGGATGATAAACGTCAAAATATTGCTAAATTCGATGATTTTTCGTACGAAACAAAATGCAAGAAAACTTGCTTTAAATGCAATATTATGCGAAATTCTGAGATTTCAAGGCCAAATCACTTATCGTTATACTACATGAAATAGTATCGAAATATTGGTAAAAATGAATATATTTACGTAATATCAAACTACATGAAAATCGTAAAAAAAGCCACTATTTAACCATATTTGAGGATTTTAACTTAGAATCATAGAGCGAGGATTCGTATTATTTAGATCCAAGAAAAGACATATGACAATGTTGTTTCCAATACAAATGATAAAAATCAATGTGTTTTCATTAGAATTAACTAAAATGTTCCTGATTTTCCGTTTATATTACCGATGGAAGATGTACACGAAAACCGCTCTATTCCGGCTGAAACGTCGATATATGCAATAAAAACCGAACTTCTCCCCTTTTCAATTTCTTACTCAGTATTTTAACGAGAAACAAATAGATGATTGAAATTGAAGTATTTAAGGTTATTATCTAATCAATTATGTGTTTGCATCATTTTTATCGTATATATATGAATTAATACCCATGGACTGAAAATTCACAAAAACGTGGAAAACGGCAAAATATTGCCTAATTCGATGATATTTTGTTTAAATCACATGAAGGAAAAGGGGATGATAAACGTCAAAATATTGCTAAATTCGTTGATTTTTCGTACGAAACAAAATGCAAGAAAACTTGCTTTAAATGCAATATTATGCGAAATTCTGAGATTTCAAGGCCAAATCACTTATCGTTATACTACATGAAATAGTATCGAAATATTGGTAAAAATGAATATATTTACGTAATATCAAACTACATGAAAATCGTAAAAAAAGCCACTATTTAACCATATTTGAGGATTTTAACTTAGAATCATAGAGCGAGGTTTCGTATTATTTAGATCCAAGAAAAGACATATGACAATGTTGTTTCCAATACAAATGATAAAAATCAATGTGTTTTCATTAGAATTAACTAAAATGTTCCTGATTTTCCGTTTATATTACCGATGGAAGATGTACACGAAAACCGCTCTATTCCGGCTGAAACGTCGATATATGCAATAAAAACCGAACTTCTCCCCTTTTCAATTTCTTACTCAGTATTTTAACGAGAAACAAATAGATGATTGAAATTGAAGTATTTAAGGTTATTATCTAATCAATTATGTGTTTGTATCATTTTTATCGTATATATATGAATTAATACCCATGGACTGAAAATTCACAAAAACGTGTAAAACGGCAAAATATTGCCTAATTCGATGATATTTTGTTTAAATCACATGAAGGAAAAGGGGATGATAAACGTCAAAATATTGCTAAATTCGTTGATTTTTCGTACGAAACAAAATGCAAGAAAACTTGCTTAAAATGCAATATTATGCAAAATTCTGAGATTTCAAGGCCAAATCACATATCGTGATACTACATGAAATAGTATCGAAATATTGGTAAAAATGAATATATTTAGTTCCAAGAAAAGACATATGACAATGTTGTTTCCAATACAAATGATAAAAAACAATGTATTTTCATTAGAATTAACTATAATGTTCTTGATTTTCCGTTTATATTAACGAGGGAAGATGTACACGTAAAACCGCTCTAATCCGGCTGAAACGTCGATATATGCAATAAAAACCGAACTTCTCCCCTTTTCAATATCTTACTCAGTATTTTAACGAGAAACAAATAGATGATTGAAAATGAAGTATTTAAGGTTATTATCTAATCTATTATGTGTTTGCATCAATTTTATCGTATATATATGAATTAATACCCATGGACTGAAAATTCACAAAAACGTGGAAAACGGCAAAATATTGCCTAATTCGATGATATTTTGTTTATATCAAATAAAGGAAAAGGGGATGATAAACGTCAAAATATTGCTAAATTCGATGATTTTTCGTACGAAACAAAATGCAAGAAAACTTGCTTTAAATGCAATATTATGCGAAATTCTGAGATTTCAAGGCCAAATCACTTATCGTTATACTACATGAAATAGTATCGAAATATTGGTAAAAATGAATATATTTACGTAATATCAAACTACATGAAAATCGTAAAAAAAGCCACTATTTAACCATATTTGAGGATTTTAACTTAGAATCATAGAGCGAGGTTTCGTATTATTTAGATCCAAGAAAAGACATATGACAATGTTGTTTCCAATACAAATGATAAAAATCAATGTGTTTTCATTAGAATTAACTAAAATGTTCCTGATTTTCCGTTTATATTACCGATGGAAGATGTACACGAAAACCGCTCTATTCCGCTTGAAACGTCGATATATGCAATAAAATCAGAACTTCTCCCCCTTTCAATATCTTACTCAGTATTTTAACGAGAAAGAAATAGTTGATTGAAAATGAAGTATTTAAGGTTATTATCTAATCAATTATTTGTTTGCATCATTTATATCGTATATATATGAATTAATACCCATGGACTGAAAATTCACAAAAACGTGGAAAACGGCAAAATATTGCCTAATTCGATGATATTTTGTTTAAATCACATGAAGGAAAAGGGGACGATAAACGTCAAAATATTGCTAAATTCGTTGATTTTTCGTACGAAACAAAATGCAAGAAAACTTGCTTAAAATGCAATATTATGCAAAATTCTGAGATTTCAAGGCCAAATCACATATCGTGATACTACATGAAATAGTATCGAAATATTGGTAAAAATGAATATATTTATGTAATATCAAACTACATGAAAAACGTTATAACAGTCACTATTTAACCATATTTGAGGATTTTAACTTCAAATCATAGAGCGAGGTTTCGTATTATTTAGATCCAAGAAAAGACATATGACAATGTTGTTTCCAATACAAATGATAAAAATCAATGTGTTTTCATTAGAATTAACTAAAATGTTCCTGATTTTCCGTTTATATTACCGATGGAAGATGTACACGAAAACCGCTCTATTCCGCTTGAAACGTCGATATATGCAATAAAATCAGAACTTCTCCCCCTTTCAATATCTTACTCAGTATTTTAACGAGATACAAATAGTTGATTGAAAATGAAGTATTTAAGGTTATTATCTAATCAATTATGTGTTTACATCATTTTTATCGTACATATAATGAATTAATACCCATATACTGAAAATTCACAAAAACGTGGAAAACGGCAAAATATTGCCTAATTCGATGATATTTTGTTTATATCAAATAAAGGAAAAGGGGATGATAAACGTCAAAATATTGCTAAATTCGATGATTTTTCGTACGAAACAAAATGCAAGAAAACTTGCTTAAAATGCAATATTATGCGAAATTTTTGGATTTGAAGGCCAAATCACATATCGTGATACTACATGAAATAGTATCGAAATATTGGTAAAAATGAATATATTTACGTAATATCAAACTACATGAAAAACGTGAAAAAGTCACTATATAACCATATTTGAGGATTTTAACTTCAAATCATAGAGCGAGGTTTCGTATTATTTAGTTCCAAGAAAAGACATATGACAATGTTGCTTCCAATACAAATGATAAAAAACAATGTATTTTCATTAGAATTAACTATAATGTTCTTGATTTTCCGTTTATATTAACGAGGGAAGATGTACACGTAAAACCGCTCTAATCCGGCTGAAACGTCGATATATGCAATAAAAACCGAACTTCTCCCCTTTTCAATATCTTACTCAGTATTTTAACGAGAAACAAATAGATGATTGAAAATGAAGTATTTAAGGTTATTATCTAATCAATTATGTGTTTACATCATTTTTATCGTACATATAATGAATTAATACCCATATACTGAAAATTCACAAAAACGTGGAAAACGGCAAAATATTGCCTAATTCGATGATATTTTGTTTATATCAAATAAAGGAAAAGGGGATGATAAACGTCAAAATATTGCTAAATTCGATGATTTTTCGTACGAAACAAAATGCAAGAAAACTTGCTTAAAATGCAATATTATGCGAAATTTTTGGATTTGAAGGCCAAATCACATATCGTGATACTACATGAAATAGTATCGAAATATTGGTAAAAATGAATATATTTACGTAATATCAAACTACATGAAAAACGTGAAAAAGTCACTATATAACCATATTTGAGGATTTTAACTTCAAATCATAGAGCGAGGTTTCGTATTATTTAGTTCCAAGAAAAGACATATGACAATGTTGTTTCCAATACAAATGATAAAAATCAATGTGTTTTCATTAGAATTAACTAAAATGTTCCTGATTTTCCGTTTATATTACCGATGGAAGATGTACACGAAAACCGCTCTATTCCGGCTGAAACGTCGATATATGCAATAAAAACCGAACTTCTCCCCTTTTCAATTTCTTACTCAGTATTTTAACGAGAAACAAATAGATGATTGAAATTGAAGTATTTAAGGTTATTATCTAATCAATTATGTGTTTGCATCATTTTTATCGTATATATATGAATTAATACCCATGGACTGAAAATTCACAAAAACGTGGAAAACGGCAAAATATTGCCTAATTCGATGATATTTTGTTTAAATCACATGAAGGAAAAGGGGATGATAAACGTCAAAATATTGCTAAATTCGTTGATTTTTCGTACGAAACAAAATGCAAGAAAACTTGCTTAAAATGCAATATTATGCAAAATTCTGAGATTTCAAGGCCAAATCACATATCGTGATACTACATGAAATAGTATCGAAATATTGGTAAAAATGAATATATTTATGTAATATCAAACTACATGAAAAACGTTATAACAGTCACTATTTAACCATATTTGAGGATTTTAACTTCAAATCATAGAGCGAGGTTTCGTATTATTTAGATCCAAGAAAAGACATATGACAATGTTGTTTCCAATACAAATGATAAAAATCAATGTGTTTTCATTAGAATTAACTAAAATGTTCCTGATTTTCCGTTTATATTACCGATGGAAGATGTACACGAAAACCGCTCTATTCCGCTTGAAACGTCGATATATGCAATAAAATCAGAACTTCTCCCCCTTTCAATATCTTACTCAGTATTTTAACGAGAAAGAAATAGTTGATTGAAAATGAAGTATTTTAGGTTATTATCTAATCAATTATTTGTTTGCATCATTTATATCGTATATATATGAATTAATACCCATGGACTGAAAATTCACAAAAACGTGGAAAACGGCAAAATATTGCCTAATTCGATGATATTTTGTTTAAATCACATGAAGGAAAAGGGGATGATAAACGTCAAAATATTGCTAAATTCGATGATTTTTCGTACGAAACAAAATGCAAGAAAACTTGCTTAAAATGCAATATTATGCGAAATTCTGAGATTTCAAGGCCAAATCACATATCGTGATACTACATGAAATAGTATCGAATTATTGGTAAAAATGAATATATTTACGTAATATCAAACTACATGAAAATCGTAAAAAAGTCACTATTTAACCATATTTGAGGATTTTAACTTAGAATCATTGAGCGAGGTTTCGTATTATTTAGATCCAAGAAAAGACATATGACAATGTTGTTTCCAATACAAATGATAAAAATCAATGTGTTTTCATTAGAATTAACTAAAATGTTCCTGATTTTCCGTTTATATTACTGATGGAAGATGTACACGTAAAACCGCTCTATTCCGGCTGAAACGTCAATATATGCAATAAAAACAGAACTTCTCCCTTTTTCAATATCTTACTCAGTATTTTAACGAGATACAAATAGTTGATTGAAAATGAAGTATTTAAGGTTATTATCTAATCAATTATGTGTTTACATCATTTTTATCGTACATATAATGAATTAATACCCATAGACTGAAAATTCACAAAAACGTGGAAAACGGCAAAATATTGCCTAATTCGATGATATTTTGTTTATATCAAATAAAGGAAAAGGGGATGATAAACGTCAAAATATTGCTAAATTCGATGATTTTTCGTACGAAACAAAATGCAAGAAAACTTGCTTAAAATGCAATATTATGCGAAATTTTTGGATTTGAAGGCCAAATCACATATCGTGATACTACATGAAATAGTATCGAAATATTGGTAAAAATGAATATATTTACGTAATATCAAACTACATGAAAAACGTGAAAAAGTCACTATATAACGATATTTGAGGATTTTAACTTCAAATCATAGAGCGAGGTTTCGTATTATTTAGTTCCAAGAAAAGACATATGACAATGTTGTTTCCAATACAAATGATAAAAAACAATGTATTTTCATTAGAATTAACTATAATGTTCTTGATTTTCCGTTTATATTAACGAGGGAAGATGTACACGTACAACCGCTCTAATCCGGCTGAAACGTCGATATATGCAATAAAAACCGAACTTCTCCCCTTTTCAATATCTTACTCAGTATTTTAACGAGAAACAAATAGATGATTGAAAATGAAGTATTTAAGGTTATTATCTAATCTATTATGTGTTTGCATCAATTTTATCGTATATATATGAATTAATACCCATGGACTGAAAATTCACAAAAACGTGGAAAACGGCAAAATATTGCCTAATTCGATGATATTTTGTTTAAATCACATGAAGGAAAAGGGGATGATAAACGTCAAAATATTGCTAAATTCGATGATTTTTCGTACGAAACAAAATGCAAGAAAACGTGCTTAAAATGCAATATTATGCGAAATTCTGAGATTTCAAGGCCAAATCACATATCGTGATACTACATGAAATAGTATCGAAATATTGGTAAAAATGAATATATTTACGTAATATCAAACTACATGAAAATCGTGAAAAAAGTCACTATTTAACCATATTTGAGGATCATAACTTAGAATCATAGAGCGAGGTTTCGTATTATTTAGATCCAAGAAAGGACATATGACAATGTTGTTTCCAATACAAATGATAAAAATCAATGTGTTTTCATTAGAATTAACTAAAATGTTCCTGATTTTCCGTTTATATTACTGAAGGAAGATGTACACGTAAAACCGGTCTATTCCGGCTGAAACGTCGATATATGCAATAAAAACAGAACTTCTCCCCTTTTCAATATCTTACTCAGTATTTTAACGAGAAACAAATAGTTGATTGAAAATGAAGTATTTAAGGTTATTATCTAATCAATTATGTGTTTGCATCATTTTTATCGTATATATACTGAATTAATACCCATAGACTGAAAATTCACAAAAACGTGGAAAAACGGCAAAATATTGCCTAATTCGATGATATTTTGTTTAAATCAAATAAAGGAAAAGGGGATGATAAACGTCAAAATATTGATAAATTCGATGATTTTTCGTACGAAACAAAATGCAAGAAAACTTGCTTAAAATGCAATATTATGCGAAATTCTGAGATTTGAAGGCCAAATCACATATCGCGATACTACGTGAAATAGTATCGAAATATTGGTAAAAATGAATATATTTGCGTATTATCAAACTACATGATTAACGTGAAAAAGTCACTATTTTACCATATTTGAGGGTTTTACCTTCAAATCATAGAGCGAGGTTTCATATTATTTAGTTCCAAGAAAAGACATATGACAATGTTGTTTCCAATACAAATGATAAAAAACAATGTGTTTTCATTAGAATTAACTATAATGTTCTTGATTTTCCGTTTATATTAACGAGGGAAGATGTTCACGTAAAACCGCTCTAATCCGGCTGAAACGTCGTTATATGCAATAAAAACCGAACTTCTCACCTTTTCAATATCTGACTCAGTATTTTTACGAGAAGCAAATAGATGATTGAAAATGAAGTATTTAAGGTTATTATCTAATCAATTATGTGTTTGCATAATTTTTATCGTACATATAATGAATTAATACCCATATACTGAAAATTCACAAAAACGTGAAAAACGGCAAAATATTGCCTAATTCGATGATATTTTGTTTATATCAAATAAAGGAAAAGGGGATGATAAACGTCAAAATATTGCTAAATTCGATGATTTTTCGTACGAAACAAAATGCAAGAAAACTTGCTTAAAATGCAATATTATGCGAAATTTTTGGATTTGAAGGCCAAATCACATATCGTGATACTACATGAAATAGTATCGAAATATTGGTAAAAATGAATATATTTACGTAATATCAAACTACATGAAAAACGTGAAAAAGTCACTATATAACCATATTTGAGGATTTTAACTTCAAATCATAGAGCGAGGTTTCGTATTATTTAGTTCCAAGAAAAGACATATGACAATGTTGTTTCCAATACAAATGATAAAAAACAATGTATTTTCATTAGAATTAACTATAATGTTCTTGATTTTCCGTTTATATTAACGAGGGAAGATGTACACGTAAAACCGCTCTAATCCGGCTGAAACGTCGATATATGCAATAAAAACCGAACTTCTCCCCTTTTCAATATCTTACTCAGTATTTTAACGAGAAAGAAATAGATGATTGAAAATGAAGTATTTAAGGTTATTATCTAATCTATTATGTGTTTGCATCAATTTTATCGTATATATATGAATTAATACCCATGGACTGAAAATTCACAAAAACGTGGAAAACGGCAAAATATTGCCTAATTCGATGATATTTTGTTTATATCAAATGAAGGAAAAGGGGATGATAAACGTCAAAATATTGCTAAATTCGATGATTTTTCGTACGAAACAAAATGCAAGAAAACTTGCTTTAAATGCAATATTATGCGAAATTCTGAGATTTCAAGGCCAAATCACTTATCGTTATACTACATGAAATAGTATCGAAATATTGGTAAAAATGAATATATTTACGTAATATCAAACTACATGAAAATCGTAAAAAAAGCCACTATTTAACCATATTTGAGGATTTTAACTTAGAATCATAGAGCGAGGTTTCGTATTATTTAGATCCAAGAAAAGACATATGACAATGTTGTTTCCAATACAAATGATAAAAATCAATGTGTTTTCATTAGAATTAACTAAAATGTTCCTGATTTTCCGTTTATATTACCGATGGAAGATGTACACGAAAACCGCTCTATTCCGGCTGAAACGTCGATATATGCAATAAAAACCGAACTTCTCCCCTTTTCAATTTCTTACTCAGTATTTTAACGAGAAACAAATAGATGATTGAAATTGAAGTATTTAAGGTTATTATCTAATCAATTATGTGTTTGCATCATTTTTATCGTATATATATGAATTAATACCCATGGACTGAAAATTCACAAAAACGTGGAAAACGGCAAAATATTGCCTAATTCGATGATATTTTGTTTAAATCACATGAAGGAAAAGGGGATGATAAACGTCAAAATATTGCTAAATTCGTTGATTTTTCGTACGAAACAAAATGCAAGAAAACTTGCTTAAAATGCAATATTATGCAAAATTCTGAGATTTCAAGGCCAAATCACATATCGTGATACTACATGAAATAGTATCGAAATATTGGTAAAAATGAATATATTTATGTAATATCAAACTACATGAAAAACGTTATAACAGTCACTATTTAACCATATTTGAGGATTTTAACTTCAAATCATAGAGCGAGGTTTCGTATTATTTAGATCCAAGAAAAGACATATGACAATGTTGTTTCCAATACAAATGATAAAAATCAATGTGTTTTCATTAGAATTAACTAAAATGTTCCTGATTTTCCGTTTATATTACCGATGGAAGATGTACACGAAAACCGCTCTATTCCGCTTGAAACGTCGATATATGCAATAAAATCAGAACTTCTCCCCCTTTCAATATCTTACTCAGTATTTTAACGAGAAAGAAATAGTTGATTGAAAATGAAGTATTTAAGGTTATTATCTAATCAATTATTTGTTTGCATCATTTTTATCGTATATATATGAATTAATACCCATGGACTGAAAATTCACAAAAACGTGGAAAACGGCAAAATATTGCCTAATTCGATGATATTTTGTTTAAATCACATGAAGGAAAAGGGGATGATAAACGTCAAAATATTGCTAAATTCGATGATTTTTCGTACGAAACAAAATGCAAGAAAACTTGCTTAAAATGCAATATTATGCGAAATTCTGAGATTTCAAGGCCAAATCACATTTCGTGATACTACATGAAATAGTATCGAATTATTGGTAAAAATGAATATATTTACGTAATATCAAACTACATGAAAATCGTAAAAAAGTCACTATTTAACCATATTTGAGGATTTTAACTTAGAATCATTGAGCGAGGTTTCGTATTATTTAGATCCAAGAAAAGACATATGACAATGTTGTTTCCAATACAAATGATAAAAATCAATGTGTTTTCATTAGAATTAACTAAAATGTTCTTGATTTTCCGTTTATATTACTGGTGGAAGATGTACACGTAAAACCGCTCTATTCCGGCTGAAACGTCAATATATGCAATAAAAACAGAACTTCTCCCTTTTTCAATATCTTACTCAGTATTTTAACGAGATACAAATAGTTGATTGAAAATGAAGTATTTAAGGTTATTATCTAATCAATTATGTGTTTACATCATTTTTATCGTACATATAATGAATTAATACCCATAGACTGAAAATTCACAAAAACGTGGAAAACGGCAAAATATTGCCTAATTCGATGATATTTTGTTTATATCAAATAAAGGAAAAGGGGATGATAAACGTCAAAATATTGCTAAATTCGATGATTTTTCGTACGAAACAAAATGCAAGAAAACTTGCTTAAAATGCAATATTATGCGAAATTTTTGGATTTGAAGGCCAAATCACATATCGTGATACTACATGAAATAGTATCGAAATATTGGTAAAAATGAATATATTTACGTAATATCAAACTACATGAAAAACGTGAAAAAGTCACTATATAACGATATTTGAGGATTTTAACTTCAAATCATAGAGCGAGGTTTCGTATTATTTAGTTCCAAGAAAAGACATATGACAATGTTGTTTCCAATACAAATGATAAAAAACAATGTATTTTCATTAGAATTAACTATAATGTTCTTGATTTTCCGTTTATATTAACGAGGGAAGATGTACACGTAAAACCGCTCTAATCCGGCTGAAACGTCGATATATGCAATAAAAACCGAACTTCTCCCCTTTTCAATATCTTACTCAGTATTTTAACGAGAAACAAATAGATGATTGAAAATGAAGTATTTAAGGTTATTATCTAATCTATTATGTGTTTGCATCAATTTTATCGTATATATATGAATTAATACCCATGGACTGAAAATTCACAAAAACGTGGAAAACGGCAAAATATTGCCTAATTCGATGATATTTTGTTTAAATCACATGAAGGAAAAGGGGATGATAAACGTCAAAATATTGCTAAATTCGATGATTTTTCGTACGAAACAAAATGCAAGAAAACGTGCTTAAAATGCAATATTATGCGAAATTCTGAGATTTCAAGGCCAAATCACATATCGTGATACTACATGAAATAGTATCGAAATATTGGTAAAAATGAATATATTTACGTAATATCAAACTACATGAAAATCGTGAAAAAAGTCACTATTTAACCATATTTGAGGATCATAACTTAGAATCATAGAGCGAGGTTTCGTATTATTTAGATCCAAGAAAGGACATATGACAATGTTGTTTCCAATACAAATGATAAAAATCAATGTGTTTTCATTAGAATTAACTAAAATGTTCCTGATTTTCCGTTTATATTACTGAAGGAAGATGTACACGTAAAACCGGTCTATTCCGGCTGAAACGTCGATATATGCAATAAAAACAGAACTTCTCCCCTTTTCAATATCTTACTCAGTATTTTAACGAGAAACAAATAGTTGATTGAAAATGAAGTATTTAAGGTTATTATCTAATCAATTATGTGTTTGCATCATTTTTATCGTATATATACTGAATTAATACCCATAGACTGAAAATTCACAAAAACGTGGAAAAACGGCAAAATATTGCCTAATTCGATGATATTTTGTTTAAATCAAATAAAGGAAAAGGGGATGATAAACGTCAAAATATTGATAAATTCGATGATTTTTCGTACGAAACAAAATGCAAGAAAACTTGCTTAAAATGCAATATTATGCGAAATTCTGAGATTTGAAGGCCAAATCACATATCGCGATACTACGTGAAATAGTATCGAAATATTGGTAAAAATGAATATATTTGCGTATTATCAAACTACATGATTAACGTGAAAAAGTCACTATTTTACCATATTTGAGGGTTTTACCTTCAAATCATAGAGCGAGGTTTCATATTATTTAGTTCCAAGAAAAGACATATGACAATGTTGTTTCCAATACAAATGATAAAAAACAATGTGTTTTCATTAGAATTAACTATAATGTTCTTGATTTTCCGTTTATATTAACGAGGGAAGATGTTCACGTAAAACCGCTCTAATCCGGCTGAAACGTCGTTATATGCAATAAAAACCGAACTTCTCACCTTTTCAATATCTGACTCAGTATTTTTACGAGAAGCAAATAGATGATTGAAAATGAAGTATTTAAGGTTATTATCTAATCAATTATGTGTTTGCATCATTTTTATCGTACATATAATGAATTAATACCCATATACTGAAAATTCACAAAAACGTGGAAAACGGCAAAATATTGCCTAATTCGATGATATTTTGTTTATATCAAATAAAGGAAAAGGGGATGATAAACGTCAAAATATTGCTAAATTCGATGATTTTTCGTACGAAACAAAATGCAAGAAAACTTGCTTTAAATGCAATATTATGCGAAATTCTGAGATTTCAAGGCCAAATCACTTATCGTTATACTACATGAAATAGTATCGAAATATTGGTAAAAATGAATATATTTACGTAATATCAAACTACATGAAAATCGTAAAAAAAGCCACTATTTAACCATATTTGAGGATTTTAACTTAGAATCATAGAGCGAGGTTTCGTATTATTTAGATCCAAGAAAAGACATATGACAATGTTGTTTCCAATACAAATGATAAAAATCAATGTGTTTTCATTAGAATTAACTAAAATGTTCCTGATTTTCCGTTTATATTACCGATGGAAGATGTACACGAAAACCGCTCTATTCCGGCTGAAACGTCGATATATGCAATAAAAACCGAACTTCTCCCCTTTTCAATTTCTTACTCAGTATTTTAACGAGAAACAAATAGATGATTGAAATTGAAGTATTTAAGGTTATTATCTAATCAATTATGTGTTTGCATCATTTTTATTGTATATATATGAATTAATACCCATGGACTGAAAATTCACAAAAACGTGGAAAACGGCAAAATATTGCCTAATTCGATGATATTTTGTTTAAATCACATGAAGGAAAAGGGGATGATAAACGTCAAAATATTGCTAAATTCGTTGATTTTTCGTACGAAACAAAATGCAAGAAAACTTGCTTAAAATGCAATATTATGCAAAATTCTGAGATTTCAAGGCCAAATCACATATCGTGATACTACATGAAATAGTATCGAAATATTGGTAAAAATGAATATATTTATGTAATATCAAACTACATGAAAAACGTTATAACAGTCACTATTTAACCATATTTGAGGATTTTAACTTCAAATCATAGAGCGAGGTTTCGTATTATTTAGATCCAAGAAAAGACATATGACAATGTTGTTTCTAATACAAATGATAAAAATCAATGTGTTTTCATTAGAATTAACTAAAATGTTCCTGATTTTCCGTTTATATTACCGATGGAAGATGTACACGAAAACCGCTCTATTCCGCTTGAAACGTCGATATATGCAATAAAATCAGAACTTCTCCCCCTTTCAATATCTTACTCAGTATTTTAACGAGAAAGAAATAGTTGATTGAAAATGAAGTATTTAAGGTTATTATCTAATCAATTATTTGTTTGCATCATTTTTATCGTATATATATGAATTAATACCCATGGACTGAAAATTCACAAAAACGTGGAAAACGGCAAAATATTGCCTAATTCGATGATATTTTGTTTAAATCACATGGAGGAAAAGGGGATGATAAACGTCAAAATATTGCTAAATTCGATGATTTTTCGTACGAAACAAAATGCAAGAAAACTTGCTTAAAATGCAATATTATGCGAAATTCTGAGATTTCAAGGCCAAATCACATTTCGTGATACTACATGAAATAGTATCGAATTATTGGTAAAAATGAATATATTTACGTAATATCAAACTACATGAAAATCGTAAAAAAGTCACTATTTAACCATATTTGAGGATTTTAACTTAGAATCATTGAGCGAGGTTTCGTATTATTTAGATCCAAGAAAAGACATATGACAATGTTGTTTCCAATACAAATGATAAAAATCAATGTGTTTTCATTAGAATTAACTAAAATGTTCCTGATTTTCCGTTTATATTACTGATGGAAGATGTACACGTAAAACCGCTCTATTCCGGCTGAAACGTCAATATATGCAATAAAAAAAGAACTTCTCCCTTTTTCAATATCTTACTCAGTATTTTAACGAGATACAAATAGTTGATTGAAAATGAAGTATTTAAGGTTATTATCTAATCAATTATGTGTTTACATCATTTTTATCGTACATATAATGAATTAATACCCATAGACTGAAAATTCACAAAAACGTGGAAAACGGCAAAATATTGCCTAATTCGATGATATTTTGTTTATATCAAATAAAGGAAAAGGGGATGATAAACGTCAAAATATTGCTAAATTCGATGATTTTTCGTACGAAACAAAATGCAAGAAAACTTGCTTAAAATGCAATATTATGCGAAATTTTTGGATTTGAAGGCCAAATCACATATCGTGATACTACATGAAATAGTATCGAAATATTGGTAAAAATGAATATATTTACGTAATATCAAACTACATGAAAATCGTGAAAAAAGTCACTATTTAACCATATTTGAGGATCATAACTTAGAATCATAGAGCGAGGTTTCGTATTATTTAGATCCAAGAAAGGACATATGACAATGTTGTTTCCAATACAAATGATAAAAATCAATGTGTTTTCATTAGAATTAACTAAAATGTTCCTGATTTTCCGTTTATATTACTGAAGGAAGATGTACACGTAAAACCGGTCTATTCCGGCTGAAACGTCGATATATGCAATAAAAACAGAACTTCTCCCCTTTTCAATATCTTACTCAGTATTTTAACGAGAAACAAATAGTTGATTGAAAATGAAGTATTTAAGGTTATTATCTAATCAATTATGTGTTTGCATCATTTTTATCGTATATATACTGAATTAATACCCATAGACTGAAAATTCACAAAAACGTGGAAAAACGGCAAAATATTGCCTAATTCGATGATATTTTGTTTAAATCAAATAAAGGAAAAGGGGATGATAAACGTCAAAATATTGATAAATTCGATGATTTTTCGTACGAAACAAAATGCAAGAAAACTTGCTTAAAATGCAATATTATGCGAAATTCTGAGATTTGAAGGCCAAATCACATATCGCGATACTACGTGAAATAGTATCGAAATATTGGTAAAAATGAATATATTTGCGTATTATCAAACTACATGATTAACGTGAAAAAGTCACTATTTTACCATATTTGAGGGTTTTACCTTCAAATCATAGAGCGAGGTTTCATATTATTTAGTTCCAAGAAAAGACATATGACAATGTTGTTTCCAATACAAATGATAAAAAACAATGTGTTTTCATTAGAATTAACTATAATGTTCTTGATTTTCCGTTTATATTAACGAGGGAAGATGTTCACGTAAAACCGCTCTAATCCGGCTGAAACGTCGTTATATGCAATAAAAACCGAACTTCTCACCTTTTCAATATCTGACTCAGTATTTTTACGAGAAGCAAATAGATGATTGAAAATGAAGTATTTAAGGTTATTATCTAATCAATTATGTGTTTGCATCATTTTTATCGTACATATAATGAATTAATACCCATATACTGAAAATTCACAAAAACGTGGAAAACGGCAAAATATTGCCTAATTCGATGATATTTTGTTTATATCAAATAAAGGTAAAGGGGATGATAAACGTCAAAATATTGCTAAATTCGATGATTTTTCGTACGAAACAAAATGCAAGAAAACTTGCTTAAAATGCAATATTATGCGAAATTTTTGGATTTGAAGGCCAAATCACATATCGTGATACTACATGAAATAGTATCGAAATATTGGTAAAAATGAATATATTTACGTAATATCAAACTACATGAAAAACGTGAAAAAGTCACTATATAACCATATTTGAGGATTTTAACTTCAAATCATAGAGCGAGGTTTCGTATTATTTAGTTCCAAGAAAAGACATATGACAATGTTGTTTCCAATACAAATGATAAAAAACAATGTATTTTCATTAGAATTAACTATAATGTTCTTGATTTTCCGTTTATATTAACGAGGGAAGATGTACACGTAAAACCGCTCTAATCCGGCTGAAACGTCGATATATGCAATAAAAACCGAACTTCTCCCCTTTTCAATATCTTACTCAGTATTTTAACGAGAAAGAAATAGATGATTGAAAATGAAGTATTTAAGGTTATTATCTAATCTATTATGTGTTTGCATCAATTTTATCGTATATATATAAATTAATACCCATGGACTGAAAATTCACAAAAACGTGGAAAACGGCAAAATATTGCCTAATTCGATGATATTTTGTTTATATCAAATAAAGGAAAAGGGGATGATAAACGTCAAAATATTGCTAAATTCGATGATTTTTCGTACGAAACAAAATGCAAGAAAACTTGCTTTAAATGCAATATTATGCGAAATTCTGAGATTTCAAGGCCAAATCACTTATCGTTATACTACATGAAATAGTATCGAAATATTGGTAAAAATGAATATATTTACGTAATATCAAACTACATGAAAATCGTAAAAAAAGCCACTATTTAACCATATTTGAGGATTTTAACTTAGAATCATAGAGCGAGGTTTCGTATTATTTAGATCCAAGAAAAGACATATGACAATGTTGTTTCCAATACAAATGATAAAAATCAATGTGTTTTCATTAGAATTAACTAAAATGTTCCTGATTTTCCGTTTATATTACCGATGGAAGATGTACACGAAAACCGCTCTATTCCGGCTGAAACGTCGATATATGCAATAAAAACCGAACTTCTCCCCTTTTCAATTTCTTACTCAGTATTTTAACGAGAAACAAATAGATGATTGAAATTGAAGTATTTAAGGTTATTATCTAATCAATTATGTGTTTGCATCATTTTTATCGTATATATATGAATTAATACCCATGGACTGAAAATTCACAAAAACGTGGAAAACGGCAAAATATTGCCTAATTCGATGATATTTTGTTTAAATCACATGAAGGAAAAGGGGATGATAAACGTCAAAATATTGCTAAATTCGTTGATTTTTCGTACGAAACAAAATGCAAGAAAACTTGCTTAAAATGCAATATTATGCAAAATTCTGAGATTTCAAGGCCAAATCACATATCGTGATACTACATGAAATAGTATCGAAATATTGGTAAAAATGAATATATTTATGTAATATCAAACTACATGAAAAACGTTATAACAGTCACTATTTAACCATATTTGAGGATTTTACCTACAAATCATAGAGCGAGGTTTCATATTATTTAGATCCAAGAAAAGACATATGACAATATTGTTTCCAATACAAATGATAAAAATCAATGTGTTTTCATTAGAATTAACTAAAATATTCCTGATTTTCCGTTTATATTACCGATGGAAGATGTACACGAAAACCGCTCTATTCCGGCTGAAACGTCGATATATGCAATAAAATCAGAACTTCGCCCCCTTTCAATATCTTACTCAGTATTTTAACGAGAAAGAAATAGTTGATGGAAAATGAAGTATTTAAGGTTATTATCTAATCAATTATGTGTTTGCATCATTCGTATCGTATATATATGAATGTGTTTGCATGGACTAAAAATTAAAAAAAACGTGGAAAACGGCAAAATATTGCCTAATTCGATGATATTTTGTTTAAATCACATAAAGGAAAAGGGGATGATAAACGTCAAAATATTGCTAAATTCGATGATTTTTCGTACGAAACAAAATGCAAGAAAACTTGCTTAAAATGCAATATTATGCGAAATTCTGAGATTTGAAGGCCAAATCACATATCGTGATGCTACATGAAATAGTATCGAAATATTGGTAAAAATGAATATATTTACGTAATATGAAAAACGTGAAAAAAGTCACTATTTACCCATATTTGAGGATTTTAACTTAGAATCATAGAGCGAGGTTTCGTATTATTTAGATCCAAGAAAAGACATATGACAATGTTGTTTCCAATACAAATGATAAAAATCAATGTGTTTTCATTAGAATTAACTAAAATGTTACTGATTTTCCGTTTATATTACCGATGGAAGATGTACACGAAAACCGCTCTATTCCGGCTGAAACGTCGATATATGCAATAAAATCAGAACTTCTCCCCCATTCAATATCTTACTCAGTATTTTAACGAGAAAGAAATAGTTGATTGAAAATGAAGTATTTAAGGTAATTATCTAATCAATTATGTGTTTGCATCATTTTTATCGTATATATATGAATTAATACCCATAGACTGAAAATTCACAAAACGTGGAAAACGGCAAAATATTGCCTAATTCGATGATATTTTGTTTAAATCACATAAAGGAAAAGGGGATGATAAACGTCAAAATATTGCTAAATTCGATGATTTTTCGTACGATACAAAATGCAAGAAAACTTGCTTAAAATGCAATATTATGCGAAATTCCGAGATTTGAAGGCCAAATCACATACCGTGATACTACATGAAATAGTATCGAAATATTGGTAAAAATGAATATATTTACGTAATATCAAACTACATGAAAAACGTGAAAAAGTCACTATTTATCCATATTTGAGGATTTTAACTTGGAATCATAGAGCGAGGTTTCGTATTATTTAGATCCAAGAAAAGACATATGACAATGTTGTTTCCAATACAAATGATAAAAATCAATGTGTTTTCATTAGAATTAACTAAAATGTTCCTGATTTTCCGTATATATTACTGATAGAAGATGTACACGAAAATCGCTCTATTCCGGCTGAAACGTCGATATATGCAATAAAAACAGAACTTCTCCCCTTTTCAATATCTTGCTCAGTATTTTAACGAGAAACAAATAGTTGATTGAAAATGAAGTATTTAAGGTTATTATCTAATCAATTATGTGTTTTCATCATTTTTATCGTATATATATGAATTAATACCCATGGACTAAAAATTCACAAAAACGTGGAAAACGGCAAAATATTGCCTAATTCGATGATATTTTGTTTAAATCACATAAAGGAAAAGGGGATAATAAACGTCAAAATATTGCTAAATTCGATGATTTTTCGTACGAAACAAAATGCAAGAAAACTTGCTTAAAATGCAATATTATACGAAATTCTGAGATTTGAAGGCCAAATCACATATCGTGATACTACATGAAATAGTATCGAAATATTGGTAAAAATGAATATATTTGCGTAATATCAAACTACATGATTAACGTGAAAAAAACACTATTTTACCATATTTGAGGATTTTACCTTCAAATCATAGAGCGAGGTTTCGTATTATTTAGTTCCAAGAAAAGACATATGACAATGTTGTTTCCAATACAAATGATAAAAAAACAATGTGTTTTCATTAGAATTAACTAAAATATTCTTGATTTTCCGTTTATATTAACGAGGGAAGATGTACACGTAAAACCGCTCTAATCCGGCTGAAACGTCGATATATGCAATAAAAACCGAACTTCTCCCCTTTTCAATATCTTACTCAGTATTTTAATGACAAACAAATAAATGATTGAAAATGAAGTATTTAAGGTTATTATCTAATCAATTATGTGTTTGCATCATTTTTATCGTATATATATGAAATAATACGCATGGACTGAAAATTCACAAAAACGTGGAAAACGGCAAAATATTGCCTAATTCGATGATATTTTGTTTAAATCACATAAAGGAAAAGGGGATGATAAACGTCAAAATATTGCTAAATTCGATGAATTTTCGAACGAAACAAAATGCAAGAAAACTTGCTTAAAATGCAATATTATGCGACATTTTGAGATTTGAATGCCAAATCACATATCGTGATACTACATGAAATAGTTTCGAAATATTGGTAAAAATGAATATATTTACGTAATATCAAACTACATGAAAAAACGTGAAAAAAGTCACTATTTAACAATATTTGAGGATTCTAACTTAGAATCATAGAGCGAGGTTTCGTATTATTTAGATCCAAGAAAAGACATATGACAATGTTGTTTCCAATACAAATGATAAAAATCAATGTGTTTTCATTAGAATTAACTAAAATGTTCCTGATTTTCCGTTTATATTACCGATGGAAGATGTACACGAAAATCGCTCTATTCCGGCTGAAACGTCGATATATGCAATAAAAACAGAACTTCTCCCCTTTTCAATATCTTACTCAGTATTTTAACGACAAACAAATAGATGATTGAAAATGAAGTATTTAGGGTTATTATCTAATCAATTATGTGTTTGCATCATTTTTATCGTATATATATATGAATTAATACCCATGGACTGAAAATTCACAAAAACGTGGAAAACGGCAAAATATTGCCTAATTCGATGATATTTTGTTTAAATCACATGAAGGAAAAGGGGGATGAAAAACGTCAAAATATTGCTAAATTCGATGATTTTTCGTTCGAAACAAAATGCAAGAAAACTTGCTTAAAATGCAATATTATACGAAATTCTGAGATTTGAAGTCCAAATCACATATCGTGATACTACATGAAATAGTATCGAAATATTGGTAAAAATGAATATATTTACGTAATATCAAACTACATAAAAAAACGTGAAAAAAGTCACTATTTAACCATATTTCAGGATTTTAATTTCAAATCATAGAGCGAGGTTTCGTATTATTTATATCCAAGAAAAGACATATGACAATGTAGTTTCCAATACAAATGATAAAAATCAATGTGTTTTCATTAGAATTAACTAAAATGTTCCTGATTTTCCGTATATATTACCGATGGAAGATGTACACGAAAACCGCTCTATTCCGGCTGAAACGTCGATATATGCAATAAAATCAGAACTTCTCCCCCTTTCTATATCTTACTCAGTATTTTAACGAGAAAGAAATAGTTGATTGAAAATGAAGTATTTAAGGTTATTATCTAATCAATTATGTGTTTGCATCATTTTTATCGTATATATATGAATTAATACCCATGGACTGAAAATTCACAAAAACGTGGAAAACGGCAAAATATTGCCTAATTCAATGATATTTTGTTTAAATCACATAAAGGAAAAGGGGATGATAAACGTCAAAATATTGCTAAATTCGATGATTTTTCGTACGAACCAAAATGCAAGAAAACTTGCTTAAAATGCAATATTATGAGAAATTCCGTGATTTGAAGGCCAAATCACATATCGTGATACTACATGAAATAGTATCGAAATATTGGAAAAAATTAATATATTTACGTAATATCAAACTACATGAAAAACGTGAAAAAAGTCACTATTTAACCATATTTCAAGATTTTAATTTCAAATCATAGAGCGAGGTTTCGTATTATTTATATCCAAGAAAAGACATATGACAATGATGTTTCCAATACAAATGATAAAAATGAATGTGTTTTCATTAGAATTAACTAAAATGTTCCTGATTTTCCGTTTATATTACCGATGGAAGATGTACACGAAAACCGCTCTATTCCGGCTGAAACGTCGATATATGCAATAAAATCAGAACTTCTCCCCCTTTCAATATCTTACTCAGTATTTTAACGAGAAAGAAATAGTTGATTGAAAATGAAGTATTTAAGGTTATTATCTAATCAATTATGTGTTTGCATCATTTTTATATTATATATATGAATTAATACCCATGGACTAGAAATTCACAAAAACGTGGAAAACGGCAAAATATTGCCTAATTCGATGATATTTTGTTTAAATCACATAAAGGAAAAGGGGATGATAAACGTCAAAATATTGCTAAATTCGATGATTTTTCGTACGAAACAAATTGCAAGAAAACTTGCTTAAAATGCAATATTATGCGACATTTTGAGATTTGAAGGCCAAATCACATATCGTGATACTACATGAAATAGTTTCGAAATATTGGTAAAAATGAATATATTTACGTAATATCAAACTACATGAAAAACGTGAAAAAAGTCACTATTTAACAATATTAGAGGATTCTAACTTAGAATCATAGAGCGAGGTTTCGTATTATTTAGATCCAAGAAAAGACATATGACAATGTTGTTTCCAATACAAATGATAAAAATCAATGTGTTTTCATTAGAATTAACTAAAATGTTCCAAATTTTCCGTTTATATTACCGATGGAAGATGTACACGAAAATCGCTCTATTCCCGCTGAAACGTCGATATATGCAATAAAAACAGAACTTCTCCCCTTTTCAATATCTTACTCAGTATTTTAACGACAAACAAATAGATGATTGAAAATGAAGTATTTAGGGTTATTATCTAATCAATTATGAGTTTGCATCATTTTTATCGTATATATAATGAATTAATACCCATAGACTGTAAATTCACAACAACGTGGAAAAACGGCAAAAAATTGCCTAATTCGATGATATTTTGTTAAAATCAAAAAAGGAAAAGGGGATGATAAACGTCAAAATATTGCTAAATTCGATGATTTTTCGTACGAAACAAAATGCAAGAAAACTTGCTTAAAATGCAATATTATACGAAATTCTGAGATTTGAAGGCCAAATCACATATCGTGATACTACATGAAATAGTATCGAAATATTGGTAAAAATGAATATATTTACGTAATATCAAACTAAATAAAAAACGTGAAAAAATTCACTATTTAACCATATTTCAGGATTTTAATTTCAAATCATAGAGCGAGGTTTCGTATTATTTATATCCAAGAAAAGACATATGACAATGTTGTTTCCAATACAAATGATAAAAATCAATGTGTTTTCATTAGAATTAACTAAAATGTTCCTGATTTTCCGTTTATATTACCGATGGAAGATGTACACGAAAACCGCTCTATTCCGGCTGAAACGTCGATATATGCAATAAAATCAGAACTTCTCCCCCTTTCAATATCTTACTCAGTATTTTAACGAGAAAGAAATAGTTGATTGAAAATGAAGTATTTAAGGTTATTATCTAATCAATTATGTGTTTGCATTATTTTTATCGTATATATATGAATTAATACCCATGGACTGAAAATTCACAAAAACGTGAAAACGGCAAAATATTGCCTAATTCGATGATATTTTGTTTAAATCACATAAAGGAAAAGGGGATGATAAACGTCAAAATATTGCTAAATTCGATGATTTTTCGTACGAACCAAAATGCAAGAAAACTTGCTAAAAATGCAATATTATGAGAAATTCCGCGATTTGAAGGCCAAATCACATATCGTGATACTACATGAAATAGTATCGAAATATTGGTAAAAATGAATATATTTACGTAATATCAAACTACATGAAAAACGTGAAAAAGTCACTATTTAACCATATTTGAGGATTTTAACTTAGAATCATAGAGCGAGGTTTCGTATTATTTAGATCCAAGAAAAGACATATGACAATGTTGTTTCCAATACAAATGATAAAAATCAATGTGTTTTCATTAGAATTAACTAAAATGTTCCTGATTTTCCGTATATATTACTGATGGAAGATGGACACGAAAATCGCTCTATTCCGGCTGAAACGTCGATATATGCAATAAAAACAGAACTTCTCCCCTTTTCAATATCTTACTCAGTATTTTAACGAAAAACAAATAGTTGATTGAAAATGAGGTATTTAAGGTTATTATCTAATCAATTATGTTTGCATCATTTTTATCGTATATATATGAATTAATACCCATGGACTAAAAATTCACAAAAACGTGGAAAACGGCAAAATATTGCCTAATTCGATGATATTTTGTTTAAATCACATAAAGGAAAAGGGGATGATAAACGTCAAAATATTGCTAAATTCGATGATTTTTCGTACGAAACAAATTGCAAGAAAACTTGCTTAAAATGCAATATTATGCGACATTTTGAGATTTGAAGGCCAAATCACATATCGTGATACTACATGAAATAGTTTCGAAATATTGGTAAAAATGAATATATTTACGTAATATCAAACTACATGAAAAACGTGAAAAAAGTCACTATTTAACCATATTTGAGGATTCTAACTTAGAATCATAGAGCGAGGTTTCGTATTATTTAGATCCAAGAAAAGACATATGACAATGTTGTTTCCAATACAAATGATAAAAATCAATGTGTTTTCATTAGAATTAACTAAAATATTCCTGATTTTCCGTTTATATTACCGATGGAAGATGTACACGAAAACCGCCCTATTCCGGCTGAAACGTCGATATATGCAATAAAATCAGAACTTCTCCCCCTTTCAATATCTTACTCAGTATTTTAACGAGAAAGAATTAGTTGATTGAAAATGAAGTATTTAAGGTTATTATCTAATCAATTATGTGTATGCCTCATTCTTATCGTATATATATGAATGTGTTTGCATGGACTAAAAATTCAAAAAAACGTGGAAAACGGCAAAATATTGCCTAATTCGATGATATTTTGTTTAAATCACATAAAGGAAAAGGGGATGATAAACGTCAAAATATTGCTAAATTCGATGATTTTTCGTACGAAACAAAATGCAAGAAAACTTGCTTAAAATGCAATATTATGCGAAATTCTGAAATTTGAAGGCCAAATCACATATCGTGATATTACATGAAATAGTATCGAAATATTGGTAAAAATGAATATATTTACGTAATATCAAACTACATGAAAAACGTGAAAAAAGTTACTATTTAACCATATTTGAGGATTTTAACTTAAAATCATAGAGCGAGGTTTCGTATTATTTAGATCCAAGAAAAGACATATGACAATGTTGTTTCCAATACAAATGATAAAAATCAATGTGTTATCATTAGAATTAACTAAAATGTTCCTGATTTTCCGTATATATTACTGATGGAAGATGTACACGAAAATCGCTCTATTCTTGCTGAAACGTCGATATATGCAATAAAAACAGAACTTCTCCCCTTTTCAATATCTTACTCAGTATTTTAACGAGAAAGAATTAGTTGATTGAAAATGAAGTATTTAAGGTTATTATCTAATCAATTATGTGTTTGCATCATTTTTATCGTATATATATGAATTAATACCCATGGACTGAAAATTCACAAAAACGTGGAAAACGGCTAAATATTGCCTAATTCGATGGTATTTTGTTTAAATCACATAAAGGAAAAGGGGATGATAAACGTCAAAATATTGCTAAATTCGATGATTTTTCGTACGAAACAAAATGCAAGAAAACTTGCTTAAAATGCAATATTATGCGAAATTCTGAAATTTGAAGGCCAAATCACATATCGTGATATTACATGAAATAGTATCGAAATATTGGTAAAAATTAATATATTTACGTAATATCAAACTTCATGAAAAACGTGAAAAAGTCACTATTTAACCATATTTGAGGATTTTAACTTAGAATCATAGAGCGAGGTTTCGTATTATTTAGATCCAAGAAAAGACATATGACAATGTTGTTTCCAATACAAATGATAAAAATCAATGTGTTTTCATTAGAATTAACTAAAATGTTCCTGATTTTCCGTATATATTACTGATGGAAGATGGACACGACAATCGCTCTATTCCGGCTGAAACGTCGATATATGCAATAAAAACAGAACTTCTCCCCTTTTCAATATCTTACTCAGTATTTTAACGAGAAACAAATAGTTGATTGAAAATGAGGTATTTAAGGTTATTATCTAATCAATTATGTGTTTGCATCATTTTTATCGTATATATATGAATTAATACCCATGGACTAAAAATTCACAAAAACGTGGAAAACGGCAAAATATTGCCTAATTCGATGATATTTTGTTTAAATCACATAAAGGAAAAGGGGATGATAAACGTCAAAATATTGCTAAATTCGATGATTTTTCGTACGAAACAAATTGCAAGAAAACTTGCTTAAAATGCAATATTATGCGAAATTCTGAAATTTGAAGGCCAAATCACATATCGTGATATTACATGAAATAGTTTCGAAATATTGGTAAAAATGAATATATTTGCGTAATATCAAACTACATGATTAACGTGAAAAAAACACTATTTTACCATATTTGAGGATTTTACCTTCAAATCATAGAGCGAGGTTTCTTATTATTTAGATCCAAGAAAAGACATATGACAATGTTGTTTCCAATACAAATGATAAAAATCAATGTGTTTTCATTAGAATTAACTAAAATGTTCCTGATTTTCCGTATATATTACCGATGGAAGATGTACACGAAAATCGCTCTATTCCGGCTGAAACGTCGATATATGCAATAAAAACAGAACTTCTCCCCTTTTCAATATCTTACTCAGTATTTTAGCGAGAAACAAATAGATGATTGGAAATGAAGTATTTAAGGTTATTATCTAATCAATTATGTGTTTGCATCATTTTTATCGTATATATATGAATTAATACCCATGGACTGAAAATTCACAACAACGTGGAAAACGGCGAAATATTGCCTAATTCGATGATATTTTGTTTAAATCACATGAAGGAAAAGGGGATGATAAACGTCAAAATATTGCTAATTTCGATGATTTTTCGTACGAAACAAAATGCAAGAAAACTTGCTTAAAATGCAATATTATGCGAAATTCTGAGATTTGAAGGCCAAATCACATATCGTGATACTACATGAAAAAGTATCGAAATATTGGTAAAAATGAATATATTTACGTAATATCAAACTACATGAAAAACGTGAAAAAATTCACTATTTAACCATATTTAAGGATTTTAACTTAGAATCATAGAGCGAGGTTTCGTATTATTTAGATCCAAGAAAAGACGTATGACAATGTTGTTTCCAATACAAATGATAAAAATCAATGTGTTTTCATTAGAATTAACTAAAATGTTCCTGATTTTCCGTATATATTACTGATGGAAGATGTACACGAAAATCGCTCTATTCCGGCTGAAACGTCGATATATGCAATAAAAACAGAACTTCTCCCCTTTTCAATATCTTACTCGGTATTTTAACGAAAAACAAATAGTTGATTGAAAATGAAGTATTTAAGGTTATTATCTAATCAATTATGTGTTTGCATCATTTTTATCGTATATATAATGAATTAATACCCATAGACTGAAAATTCACAAAAACGTGGAAAAACGGCAAAATATTGCCTAATTCGATGATATTTTGTTAAAATCAAAAAAAGGAAAAGGGTATGATAAACGTCAAAATATTGCTAAATTCGATGATTTTTCGTACGAAACAAAATGCAAGAAAACTTGCTTAAAATGCAATATTATACGAAATTCTGAGATTTGAAGGCCAAATCACATATCGTGATACTACATGAAATAGTATCGAAATATTGGTAAAAATGAATATATTTGCGTAATATCAAACTACATGATTAACGTGAAAAAAACACTATTTTACCATATTTGAGGATTTTACCTTCAAATCATAGAGCGAGGTTTCGTATTATTTAGTTCCAAGAAAAGACATATGACAATGTTGTTTCCAATACAAATGATAAAAAAACAATGTGTTTTCATTAGAATTAACTAAAATATTCTTGATTTTCCGTTTATATTAACGAGGGAAGATGTACACGTAAAACCCCTCTAATCCGGCTGAAACGTCGATATATGCAATAAAAACCGAACTTCTCCCCTTTTCAATATCTTACTCAGTATTTTAATGACAAACAAATAAATGATTGAAAATGAAGTATTTAAGGTTATTATCTAATCAATTATGTGTTTGCATCATTTTTATCGTATATATATGAAATAATACCCATGGACTGAAAATTCACAAAAACGTGGAAAACGGCAAAATATTGCCTAATTCGATGATATTTTGATTAAATCACATGAAGGAAAAGGGGATGATAAACGTCAAAATATTGCTAAATTCGATGATTTTTCGTTCGAAACAAAATGCAAGAAAACTTGCTTAAAATGCAATATTATGAGAAATTCCGAGATTTGAAGGCCAAATCACATATCGTGATACTACATGAAATAGTATCGAAATATTGGTAAAAATGAATATATTTACGTAATATCAAACTACATGAAAAACGGGAAAAAAGTCACTATTTAACCATATTTGAGGATTTTAACTTCGAATCATAGAGCGAGGTTTCGTATTATTTAGATCCAAGAAAAGACATATGACAATGTTGTTTCCAATACAAATGATAAAAATCAATGTGTTTTCATTAGAATTAACTAAAATGTTCCTGATTTTCCGTATATATTACTGATGGAAGATGTACACGAAAATCGCTCTATTCCGGCTGAAACGTCGATATATGCAATAAAAACAGAACTTCTCCCCTTTTCAATATCTTACTCAGTATTTTAACGAGAAACAAACAGTTGATTGAAAATGAAGTATTTAAGGTTATTATCTAATCAATTATGTGTTTGCATCATTTTTATCGAATATATATGAATTAATACCCATGGACTAAAAATTCACAAAAACGTGGAAAACGGCAAAATATTGCCTAATTCGATGATATTTTGTTTAAATCACATAAAGGAAAAGGGATGATAAACGTCAAAATATTGCTAAATTCGATGATTTTTCGTACGAAACAAATTGCAAGAAAACTTGCTTAAAATGCAATATTATGCGACATTTTGAGATTTGAAGGCCAAATCACATATCGTGATACTACATGAAATAGTTTCGAAATATTGGTAAAAATGAATATATTTACGTAATATCAAACTACATGAAAAACGTGAAAAAAGTCACTATTTAACAATATTTGAGGATTCTAACTTAGAATCATAGAGCGAGGTTTCGTATTATTTAGATCCAAGAAAAGACATATGACAATGTTGTTTCCAATACAAATGATAAAAATCCATGTGTTTTCATTAGAATTAACTAAAATGTTCCTGATTTTCCGTTTATATTACCGATGGAAGATGAACACGAAAATCGCTCTATTCCGGCTGAAACGTCGATATATGCAATAAAAACAGAACTTCTCCCCTTTTCAATATCTTACTCAGTATTTTAACGAGAAAGAAATAGTTGATTGAAAATGAAGTATTTAAGGTTATTATCTAATCAATTATGTGTTTGCATCATTTTTATCGTATATATATGAATTAATACCCATGGACTGAAAATTCACAAAAACGTGGAAAACGGCTAAATATTGCCTAATTCGATGGTATTTTGTTTAAATCACATAAAGGAAAAGGGAATGATAAACGTCAAAATATTGCTAAATTCGATGATTTTTCGTACGAAACAAAATGCAAGAAAACTTGCTTAAAATGCAATATTATGCGAAATTCTGAAATTTGAAGGCCAAATCACATATCGTGATATTACATGAAATAGTATCGAAATATTGGTAAAAATGAATATATTTACGTAATATCAAACTACATGAAAAACGTGAAAAAGTCACTATTTAACCATATTTGAGGATTTTAACTTAGAATCATAGAGCGAGGTTTCGTATTATTTAGATCCAAGAAAAGACATATGACAATGTTGTTTCCAATACAAATGATAAAAATCAATGTGTTTTCATTAGAATTAACTAAAATGTTCCTGATTTTCCGTATATATTACTGATGGAAGATGTACACGAAAATCGCTCTATTCTTGCTGAAACGTCGATATATGCAATAAAAACCGAACTTCTCCCCTTCTCAATATCTTACTCAGTATTTTAACGAGAAAGAAATAGTTGATTGAAAATGAAGTATTTAAGGTTATTATCTAATCAATTATGTGTTTGCATCATTTTTATCGTATATATATGAATTAATACCCATGGACTGAAAATTCACAAAAACGTGGAAAACGGCTAAATATTGCCTAATTCGATGGTATTTTGTTTAAATCACATAAAGGAAAAGGGAATGATAAACGTCAAAATATTGCTAAATTCGATGATTTTTCGTACGAAACAAAATGCAAGAAAACTTGCTTAAAATGCAATATTATGCGAAATTCTGAAATTTGAAGGCCAAATCACATATCGTGATATTACATGAAATAGTATCGAAATATAGGTAAAAATGAATATATTTACGTAATATCAAACTACATGAAAAACGTGAAAAAGTCACTATTTAACCATATTTGAGGATTTTAACTTAGAATCATAGAGCGAGGTTTCGTATTATTTAGATCCAAGAAAAGACATATGACAATGTTGTTTCCAATACAAATGATAAAAATCAATGTGTTTTCATTAGTATTAACTAAAATGTTCCAGATTTTCCGTATATATTACTGATGGAAGATGTACACGAAAATCGCTCTATTCTGGCTGAAACGTCGATATATGCAATAAAAACAGAACTTCTCCCCTTTTCAATATCTTACTCAGTATTTTAACGAGAAAGAAATAGTTGATTGAAAATGAAGTATTTAAGGTTATTATCTAATCAATTATGTGTTTGCATCATTTTTATCGTATATATATGAATTAATACCCATGGACTGAAAATTCACAAAAACGTGGAAAACGGCTAAATATTGCCTAATTCGATGGTATTTTGTTTAAATCACATAAAGGAAAAGGGGATGATAAACGTCAAAATATTGCTAAATTCGATGATTTTTCGTACGAAACAAAATGCAAGAAAACTTGCTTAAAATGCAATATTATGCGAAATTCTGAGATTTGAAGGCCAAATCACATATCGTGATACTACATGAAATAGTATCGAAATATTGGTAAAAATGAATATATTTCCGTAATATCAAACTATATGAAAAACGTGAAAAAAGTCACTATTTAACCATATTTGAGGACTTTAACTTCAAATCATAGAGCGAGGTTTCGTATTATTTAGATCCAAGAAAAGACATATGACAATGTTGTTTCCAATACAAATGATAAAAATAAATGTTTTCATTAGAATTAACTAAAATGTTCCTGATTTTCCGTTTATATTACAGATGTAAAATGTACACGTAAAACCGCTCTAATCCGGCTGAAACGTCGATATATGCAATAAAAACCGAACTTCTCCCCTTTTCAATATCTAACTCAGTATTTTAACGAGAAAAAATTAGAAGATTGAAAATGAAGTATTTAAGGTTATTATCTAATCAATTATGTGTTTGCAGCATTTTTATCGTATATATATGAAGTAATACCCATGGACTGAAAATTCACAAAAACGTTAAAAACGGCAAAATATTGCCTAATTCGATGATATTTTGTTTAAATCACATGAAGGAAAAGGGGATGATAAAAGTCAAAATATTGCTAAATTCGATGATTTTTCGTACGAAACAAAATGCAAGAAAACTTGCTTAAAATGCAATATTATGCGAAATTCTTTGATTTCAAGGCCAAATCACATATCGTGATACTACATGAAATAGTATCGGAATATTGGTAAAAATGAATATATTTACGTAATATCAAACTACATGAAAAACGTGAAAAAAGTCACTATTTAACCATATTTGAGGATTTAAACTTCAAATCATAGAGCGGAGTTTCGTATTATTTAGATCCAGGAAAAGACATATGACAATGTTGTTTCCAATAAAAATGATAAAAATCAATGTGTTTTTATTTGAATTAACTAAAATGTTCCTGATTTTCCGTTTATATTACCGATGGAAGATGTACACGTAAAACCGCTCTATTCCGGCTGAAACGTCGTTATGTGCAATAAAAACCGAACTTCTCCCCTTCTCAATATCTTACTCAGTACTTTAACGAGAAACAAATAGATGATTGAAAATTAAGTATTTAAGGTTATTATCTAATCAATTATGTGTTTGCATCATTTTTATCGTATATATATGAAGTAATACCCATGGACTGAAAATTCACAAAAACGTGGAAAACGGCAAAATATTGCCTAATTCGATGATATTTTGTTTAAATCACATGAAGGAAAAGGGGATGATAAACGTGAAAATATTGCTAAATACGATGATTTTTCGTACGAAACAAAATGCAAGAAAACTTGCTTAAAATGCAATATTATGCGAAATTCTGAGATTTGAAGGCCAAATCACATATCGTGATACTACATGAAATAGTATCGAAATATTGGTAAAAATGAATATATTTCTGTAATATCAAACTACATGATTAACGTGAAAAAGTCACTATTTTACCATATTTGAGGATTTTAACTTCAAATCATAGAGCGAGGTTTCGTATTATTTAGATCCAAGAAAAGACATATGACAATGTTGTTTCCAATACAAATGATAAAAATAAATGTTTTCATTAGAATTAACTAAAATGTTCCTGATTTTCCGTTTATATTACCGATGGATGATGTACACGAAAATCGCTCTATTCCGGCTGAAACGTCGATATATGCAATAAAAACAGAACTTCTCCCCTTTTCAATATCTTACTCAGTATTTTAACGAGAAACAAATAGATGATTGAAAATGAAGTATTTAAGGATATTATCTAATCAATTATGTGTTTGCATCATTTTTATCGTATATATATGAAGTAATACCCATGGACTGAAAATTCACAAAAACGTAGAAAACGGCAAAATATTGCCTAATTCGATGATATTTTGTTTAAATCACATGAAGAAAAAGGGGATGATAAACGTCAAAATATTGCTAAATTCGATGATTTTTCGTACGAAACAAAATGCAAGAAAACTCGCTTAAAATGCAATATTATGCGAAATTCTGAGATTTGAAGGCCAAATCACATATCGTGATACTACATGAAATAGTATCGAAATATTGGTAAAAATGAATATATTTACGTAATATCAAACTACATGAAAAACGTGAAAAAGTCACTATTTAACCATATTTGAGGATTTTAACTTCAAATCATAGAGCGAGGTTTCGTATTATTTAGATCCAAGAAAAGACATATGACAATGTTGTTTCCAATACAAATGATAAAAATAAATGTTTTCATTAGAATTAACTAAAATGTTCCTGATTTTCCGTTTATATTACAGATGTAAAATGTACACGTAAAACCGCTCTAATCCGGCTGAAACGTCGATATATGCAATAAAAACCGAACTTCTCCCCTTTTCAATATCTAACTCAGTATTTTAACGAGAAAAAATTAGATGATTGAAAATGAAGTATTTAAGGTTATTATCTAATCAATTATGTGTTTGCATCATTTTTATCGTATATATATGAAGTAATACCCATAGACTGAAAATTCACAAAAACGTTAAAAACGGCAAAATATTGCCTAATTCGATGATATTTTGTTTAAATCACATGAAGGAAAAGGGGATGATAAAAGTCAAAATATTGCTAAATTCGATGATTTTTCGTACGAAACAAAATGCAAGAAAACTTGCTTAAAATGCAATATTATGCGAAATTCTTTGATTTCAAGGCCAAATCACATATCGTGATACTACATGAAATAGTATCGGAATATTGGTAAAAATGAATATATTTACGTAATATCAAACTACATGAAAAACGTGAAAAAAGTCACTATTTAACCATATTTGAGGATTTAAACTTCAAATCATAGAGCGGAGTTTCGTATTATTTAGATCCAGGAAAAGACATATGACAATGTTGCTTCCAATACAAATGATAAAAATCAATGTGTTTTTATTAGAATTAACTAAAATGTTCCTGATTTTCCGTTTATATTACCGATGGAAGATGTACACGTAAAACCGCTCTATTCCGGCTGAAACGTCGATATGTGCAATAAAAACCGAACTTCTCCCCTTCTCAATATCTTACTCAGTACTTTAACGAGAAACAAATAGATGATTGAAAATTGAAGTATTTAAGGTTATTATCTAATCAATTATGTGTTTGCATCATTTTTATCGTATATATATGAAGTAATACCCATGGACTGAAAATTCACAAAAACTTGGAAAACGGCAAAATATTGCCTAATTCGATGATATTTTGTTTAAATCAAATAAAGGAAAAGGGGATGATAAACGTCAAAATATTGCTAAATTTGATGATTTTTCGTACGAAACAAAATGCAAGAAAACTTGCTTAAAATGCAATATTATGCGAAATTCTGAGATTTGAAGGCGAAATCACATATCGTGATTCTACATGAAATAGTATCGAAATATTGGTAAAATTGAATATATTTGCATAATATCAAACTACATGATTAACGTGAAAAAGTCACTATTTTACCATATTTGAGGATTTTACCTTCAAATCATAGAGCGAGGTTTCGTATTATTTAGATCCAAGAAAAGACATATGACAATGCTGTTTCCAATACAAATGATAAAAATCAATGTGTTTTCATTAGAATTAACTAAAATGTTCCTGATTTTCCGTTTATATTACCGATGGAAGATGTACACGAAAACCGCTCAATTCCGGCTGAAACGTCGATATATGCAATAAAATCAGAACTTCTCCCCCTTTCAATATCTTACTCAGTATTTTAACGAGAAAGAAATAGTTGATTGAAAATGAAGTATTTAAGGTTATTATCTAATCAATTATGTGTTTGCATCATTTTTATCGTATATATATGAATTAATATGGACTGAAAATTCACAAAAACGTGGATAACGGCAAAATATTGCCTAATTCGAAAATATTTTATTTAAATCACATGAAGGAAAAGGGGATGATAAACGTCAAAATATTGCTAAATTTGATGATTTTTCGTACGAAACAAAATGCAAGAAAACTTGCTTAAAATGCAATATTATGCGAAATTCTGAGATTTGAAGGCCAAATCACATATCGTGATACTACATGAAATAGTATCGAAATATTGGTAAAAATGAATATATTTACGTAATATCAAACTACATGATTAACGTGAAAAAGTCACTATTTTACCATATTTGAGGATTTTAACTTCAAATCATAGAGCGAGGTTTCGTATTATTTAGATCCAAGAAAAGACATATGACAATGTTGTTTCCAATACAAATGATAAAAATAAATGTTTTCATTAGAATTAACTAAAATGTTCCTGATTTTCCGTTTATATTACAGATGTAAAATGTACACGTAAAACCGCTCTAATCCGGCTGAAACGTCGATATATGCAATAAAAACCGAACTTCTCCCCTTTTCAATATCTAACTCAGTATTTTAACGAGAAAAAATTAGATGATTGAAAATGAAGTATTTAAGGTTATTATCTAATCAATTATGTGTTTGCATCATTTTTATCGTATATATATGAAGTAATACCCATAGACTGAAAATTCACAAAAACGTTAAAAACGGCAAAATATTGCCTAATTCGATGATATTTTGTTTAAATCACATGAAGGAAAAAGGGATGATAAAAGTCAAAATATTGCTAAATTCGATGATTTTTCGTACGAAACAAAATGCAAGAAAACTTGCTTAAAATGCAATATTATGCGAAATTCTTTGATTTCAAGGCCAAATCACATATCGTGATACTACATGAAATAGTATCGGAATATTGGTAAAAATGAATATATTTACGTAATATCAAACTACATGAAAAACGTGAAAAAAGTCACTATTTAACCATATTTGAGGATTTAAACTTCAAATCATAGAGCGGAGTTTCGTATTATTTAGATCCAGGAAAAGACATATGACAATGTTGCTTCCAATACAAATGATAAAAATCAATGTGTTTTTATTAGAATTAACTAAAATGTTCCTGATTTTCCGTTTATATTACCGATGGAAGATGTACACGTAAAACCGCTCTATTCCGGCTGAAACGTCGATATGTGCAATAAAAACCGAACTTCTCCCCTTCTCAATATCTTACTCAGTACTTTAACGAGAAACAAATAGATGATTGAAAATTGAAGTATTTAAGGTTATTATCTAATCAATTATGTGTTTGCATCATTTTTATCGTATATATATGAAGTAATACCCATGGACTGAAAATTCACAAAAACTTGGAAAACGGCAAAATATTGCCTAATTCGATGATATTTTGTTTAAATCAAATAAAGGAAAAGGGGATGATAAACGTCAAAATATTGCTAAATTTGATGATTTTTCGTACGAAACAAAATGCAAGAAAACTTGCTTAAAATGCAATATTATGCGAAATTCTGAGATTTGAAGGCGAAATCACATATCGTGATTCTACATGAAATAGTATCGAAATATTGGTAAAATTGAATATATTTGCATAATATCAAACTACATGATTAACGTGAAAAAGTCACTATTTTACCATATTTGAGGATTTTACCTTCAAATCATAGAGCGAGGTTTCGTATTATTTAGATCCAAGAAAAGACATATGACAATGCTGTTTCCAATACAAATGATAAAAATCAATGTGTTTTCATTAGAATTAACTAAAATGTTCCTGATTTTCCGTTTATATTACCGATGGAAGATGTACACGAAAACCGCTCAATTCCGGCTGAAACGTCGATATATGCAATAAAATCAGAACTTCTCCCCCTTTCAATATCTTACTCAGTATTTTAACGAGAAAGAAATAGTTGATTGAAAATGAAGTATTTAAGGTTATTATCTAATCAATTATGTGTTTGCATCATTTTTATCGTATATATATGAATTAATATGGACTGAAAATTCACAAAAACGTGGATAACGGCAAAATATTGCCTAATTCGAAAATATTTTATTTAAATCACATGAAGGAAAAGGGGATGATAAACGTCAAAATATTGCTAAATTTGATGATTTTTCGTACGAAACAAAATGCAAGAAAACTTGCTTAAAATGCAATATTATGCGAAATTCTGAGATTTGAAGGCCAAATCACATATCGTGATACTACATGAAATAGTATCGAAATATTGGTAAAAATGAATATATTTACGTAATATCAAACTACATGATTAACGTGAAAAAGTCACTATTTTACCATATTTGAGGATTTTAACTTCAAATCATAGAGCGAGGTTTCGTATTATTTAGATCCAAGAAAAGACATATGACAATGTTGTTTCCAATACAAATGATAAAAATAAATGTTTTCATTAGAATTAACTAAAATGTTCCTGATTTTCCGTTTATATTACAGATGTAAAATGTACACGTAAAGCCGCTCTAATCCGGCTGAAACGTCGATATATGCAATAAAAACCGAACTTCTCCCCTTTTCAATATCTAACTCAGTATTTTAACGAGAAAAAATTAGATGATTGAAAATGAAGTATTTAAGGTTATTATCTAATCAATTATGTGTTTGCATCATTTTTATCGTATATATATGAAGTAATACCCATAGACTGAAAATTCACAAAAACGTTAAAAACGGCAAAATATTGCCTAATTCGATGATATTTTGTTTAAATCACATGAAGGAAAAGGGGATGATAAAAGTCAAAATATTGCTAAATTCGATGATTTTTCGTACGAAACAAAATGCAAGAAAACTTGCTTAAAATGCAATATTATGCGAAATTCTTTGATTTCAAGGCCAAATCACATATCGTGATACTACATGAAATAGTATCGGAATATTGGTAAAAATGAATATATTTACGTAATATCAAACTACATGAAAAACGTGAAAAAAGTCACTATTTAACCATATTTGAGGATTTAAACTTCAAATCATAGAGCGGAGTTTCGTATTATTTAGATCCAGGAAAAGACATATGACAATGTTGCTTCCAATACAAATGATAAAAATCAATGTGTTTTTATTAGAATTAACTAAAATGTTCCTGATTTTCCGTTTATATTACCGATGGAAGATGTACACGTAAAACCGCTCTATTCCGGCTGAAACGTCGATATGTGCAATAAAAACCGAACTTCTCCCCTTCTCAATATCTTACTCAGTACTTTAACGAGAAACAAATAGATGATTGAAAATTGAAGTATTCAAGGTTATTATCTAATCAATTATGTGTTTGCATCATTTTTATCGTATATATATGAAGTAATACCCATGAACTGAAAATTCACAAAAACTTGGAAAACGGCAAAATATTGCCTAATTCGATGATATTTTGTTTAAATCAAATAAAGGAAAAGGGGATGATAAACGTCAAAATATTGCTAAATTTGATGATTTTTCGTACGAAACAAAATGCAAGAAAACTTGCTTAAAATGCAATATTATGCGAAATTCTGAGATTTGAAGGCGAAATCACATATCGTGATACTACATGAAATAGTATCGAAATATTGGTAAAATTGAATATATTTGCATAATATCAAACTACATGATTAACGTGAAAAAGTCACTATTTTACCATATTTGAGGATTTTACCTTCAAATCATAGAGCGAGGTTTCGTATTATTTAGATCCAAGAAAAGACATATGACAATGCTGTTTCCAATACAAATGATAAAAATCAATGTGTTTTCATTAGAATTAACTAAAATGTTCCTGATTTTCCGTTTATATTACCGATGGAAGATGTACACGAAAACCGCTCAATTCCGGCTGAAACGTCGATATATGCAATAAAATCAGAACTTCTCCCCCTTTCAATATCTTACTCAGTATTTTAACGAGAAAGAAATAGTTGATTGAAAATGAAGTATTTATGGTTATTATCTAATCAATTATGTGTTTGCATCATTTTTATCGTATATATATGAATTAATATGGACTGAAAATTCACAAAAACGTGGATAACGGCAAAATATTGCCTAATTCGAAAATATTTTATTTAAATCACATGAAGGAAAAGGGGATGATAAACGTCAAAATATTGCTAAATTTGATGATTTTTCGTACGAAACAAAATGCAAGAAAACTTGCTTAAAATGCAATATTATGCGAAATTCTGAGATTTGAAGGCCAAATCACATATCGTGATACTACATGAAATAGTATCGAAATATTGGTAAAAATGAATATATTTACGTAATATCAAACTACATGAAAAACGTGAAAAAAGTCACTATTTTACCATATTTGAGGATTTTAACTTCAAATCATAGAGCGAGGTTTCGAATTATTTAGATCCAAGAAAAGACATATGACAATGTTGTTTCCAATACAAATGATAAAAATAAATGTTTTCATTAGAATTAACTAAAATGTTCCTGATTTTCCGTTTATATTACAGATGTAAAATGTACACGAAAAACCGCTCTAATCCGGCTGAAACGTCGATATATGCAATAAAAACCGAACTTCTCCCCTTTTCAATATCTAACTCAGTATTTTAACGAGAAAAAATTAGATGATTGAAAATGAAGTATTTAAGGTTATTATCTAATCAATTATGTGTTTGCATCATTTTTATCGTATATATATGAAGTAATACCCATAGACTGAAAATTCACAAAAACGTTAAAAACGGCAAAATATTGCCTAATTCGATGATATTTTGTTTAAATCACATGAAGGAAAAGGGGATGATAAAAGTCAAAATATTGCTAAATTCGATGATTTTTCGTACGAAACAAAATGCAAGAAAACTTGCTTAAAATGCAATATTATGCGAAATTCTTTGATTTCAAGGCCAAATCACATATCGTGATACTACATGAAATAGTATCGGAATATTGGTAAAAATGAATATATTTACGTAATATCAAACTACATGAAAAACGTGAAAAAAGTCACTATTTAACCATATTTGAGGATTTAAACTTCAAATCATAGAGCGGAGTTTCGTATTATTTAGATCCAGGAAAAGACATATGACAATGTTGCTTCCAATACAAATGATAAAAATCAATGTGTTTTTATTAGAATTAACTAAAATGTTCCTGATTTTCCGTTTATATTACCGATGGAAGATGTACACGTAAAACCGCTCTATTCCGGCTGAAACGTCGATATGTGCAATAAAAACCGAACTTCTCCCCTTCTCAATATCTTACTCAGTACTTTAACGAGAAACAAATAGATGATTGAAAATTGAAGTATTTAAGGTTATTATCTAATCAATTATGTGTTTGCATCATTTTTATCGTATATATATGAAGTAATACCCATGGACTGAAAATTCACAAAAACTTGGAAAACGGCAAAATATTGCCTAATTCGATGATATTTTGTTTAAATCAAATAAAGGAAAAGGGGATGATAAACGTCAAAATATTGCTAAATTTGATGATTTTTCGTACGAAACAAAATGCAAGAAAACTTGCTTAAAATGCAATATTATGCGAAATTCTGAGATTTGAAGGCGAAATCACATATCGTGATACTACATGAAATAGTATCGAAATATTGGTAAAATTGAATATATTTGCATAATATCAAACTACATGATTAACGTGAAAAAGTCACTATTTTACCATATTTGAGGATTTTACCTTCAAATCATAGAGCGAGGTTTCGTATTATTTAGATCCAAGAAAAGACATATGACAATGCTGTTTCCAATACAAATGATAAAAATCAATGTGTTTTCATTAGAATTAACTAAAATGTTCCTGATTTTCCGTTTATATTACCGATGGAAGATGTACACGAAAACCGCTCAATTCCGGCTGAAACGTCGATATATGCAATAAAATCAGAACTTCTCCCCCTTTCAATATCTTACTCAGTATTTTAACGAGAAAGAAATAGTTGATTGAAAATGAAGTATTTAAGGTTATTATCTAATCAATTATGTGTTTGCATCATTTTTGTCGTATATATATGAATTAATATGGACTGAAAATTCACAAAAACGTGGATAACGGCAAAATATTGCCTAATTCGAAAATATTTTATTTAAATAACATGAAGGAAAAGGGGATGATAAACGTCAAAATATTGCTAAATTTGATGATTTTTCGTACGAAACAAAATGCAAGAAAACTTGCTTAAAATGCAATATTATGCGAAATTCTGAGATTTGAAGGCGAAATCACATATCGTGATACTACATGAAATAGTATCGAAATATTGGTAAAATTGAATATATTTGCATAGTATCAAACTACATGATTAACGTGAAAAAGTCACTATTTTACCATATTTGAGGATTTTACCTTCAAATCATAGAGCGAGGTTTCGTATTATTTAGATCCAAGAAAAGACATATGACAATGCTGTTTCCAATACAAATGATAAAAATCAATGTGTTTTCATTAGAATTAACTAAAATGTTCCTGATTTTCCGTTTATATTACCGATGGAAGATGTACACGAAAACCGCTCAATTCCGGCTGAAACGTCGATATATGCAATAAAATCAGAACTTCTCCCCCTTTCAATATCTTACTCAGTATTTTAACGAGAAAGAAATAGTTGATTGAAAATGAAGTATTTAAGGTTATTATCTAATCAATTATGTGTTTGCATCATTTTTATCGTATATATATGAATTAATATGGACTGAAAATTCACAAAAACGTGGATAACGGCAAAATATTGCCTAATTCGAAAATATTTTATTTAAATCACATGAAGGAAAAGGGGATGATAAACGTCAAAATATTGCTAAATTTGATGATTTTTCGTACGAAACAAAATGCAAGAAAACTTGCTTAAAATGCAATATTATGCGAAATTCTGAGATTTGAAGGCCAAATCACATATCGTGATACTACATGAAATAGTATCGAAATATTGGTAAAAATGAATATATTTCCGTAATATCAAACTACATGAAAATCGTGAAAAAAGTCACTATTTAACCATATTTGAGGATTTAAACTTCAAATCATAGAGCGGAGTTTCGTATTATTTAGATCCAGGAAAAGACATATGACAATGTTGCTTCCAATACAAATGATAAAAATAAATGTTTTCATTAGAATTAACTAAAATGTTCCTGATTTTCCGTTTATATTACCGATGGAAGATGTACACGTAAAACCGCTCTATTCCGGCTGAAACGTCGATATGTGCAATAAAAACCGAACTTCTCCCCTTCTCAATATCTTACTCAGTACTTTAACGAGAAACAAATAGATGATTGAAAATTGAAGTATTTAAGGTTATTATCTAATAAATTATGTGTTTGCATCATTTTTATCGTATATATATGAAGTAATACCCATGGACTGAAAATTCACAAAAACTTGGAAAACGGCAAAATATTGCCTAATTCGATGATATTTTGTTTAAATCAAATAAAGGAAAAGGGGATGATAAACGTCAAAATATTGCTAAATTTGATGATTTTTCGTACGAAACAAAATGCAAGAAAACTTGCTTAAAATGCAATATTATGCGAAATTCTGAGATTTGAAGGCGAAATCACATATCGTGATACTACATGAAATAGTATCGAAATATTGGTAAAATTGAATATATTTGCATAATATCAAACTACATGATTAACGTGAAAAAGTCACTATTTTACCATATTTGAGGATTTTACCTTCAAATCATAGAGCGAGGTTTCGTATTATTTAGATCCAAGAAAAGACATATGACAATGCTGTTTCCAATACAAATGATAAAAATCAATGTGTTTTCATTAGAATTAACTAAAATGTTCCTGATTTTCCGTTTATATTACCGATGGAAGATGTACACGAAAACCGCTCAATTCCGGCTGAAACGTCGATATATGCAATAAAATCAGAACTTCTCCCCCTTTCAATATCTTACTCAGTATTTTAACGAGAAAGAAATAGTTGATTGAAAATGAAGTATTTAAGGTTATTATCTAATCAATTATGTGTTTGCATCATTTTTGTCGTATATATATGAATTAATATGGACTGAAAATTCACAAAAACGTGGATAACGGCAAAATATTGCCTAATTCGAAAATATTTTATTTAAATAACATGAAGGAAAAGGGGATGATAAACGTCAAAATATTGCTAAATTTGATGATTTTTCGTACGAAACAAAATGCAAGAAAACTTGCTTAAAATGCAATATTATGCGAAATTCTGAGATTTGAAGGCGAAATCACATATCGTGATACTACATGAAATAGTATCGAAATATTGGTAAAATTGAATATATTTGCATAATATCAAACTACATGATTAACGTGAAAAAGTCACTATTTTACCATATTTGAGGATTTTACCTTCAAATCATAGAGCGAGGTTTCGTATTATTTAGATCCAAGAAAAGACATATGACAATGCTGTTTCCAATACAAATGATAAAAATCAATGTGTTTTCATTAGAATTAACTAAAATGTTCCTGATTTTCCGTTTATATTACCGATGGAAGATGTACACGAAAACCGCTCAATTCCGGCTGAAACGTCGATATATGCAATAAAATCAGAACTTCTCCCCCTTTCAATATCTTACTCAGTATTTTAACGAGAAAGAAATAGTTGATTGAAAATGAAGTATTTAAGGTTATTATCTAATCAATTATGTGTTTGCATCATTTTTATCGTATATATATGAATTAATATGGACTGAAAATTCACAAAAACGTGGATAACGGCAAAATATTGCCTAATTCGAAAATATTTTATTTAAATCACATGAAGGAAAAGGGGATGATAAACGTCAAAATATTGCTAAATTTGATGATTTTTCGTACGAAACAAAATGCAAGAAAACTGGCTTAAAATGCAATATTATGCGAAATTCTGAGATTTGAAGGCCAAATCACATATCGTGATACTACATGAAATAGTATCGAAATATTGGTAAAAATGAATATATTTCCGTAATATCAAACTGCATGATTAACGTAAAAAAGTCACTATTTTACCATATTTGAGGATTTTAACTTCAAATCATAGAGCGAGGTTTCGTATTATTTAGATCCAAGAAAAGACATATGACAATGTTGTTTCCAATACAAATGATAAAAATAAATGTTTTCATTAGAATTAACTAAAATGTTCCTGATTTTCCGTTTATATTACAGATGTAAAATGTACACGTAAAACCGCTCTAATCCGGCTGAAACGTCGATATATGCAATAAAAACCGAACTTCTCCCCTTTTCAATATCTAACTCAGTATTTTAACGAGAAAAAATTAGATGATTGAAAATGAAGTATTTAAGGTTATTATCTAATCAATTATGTGTTTGCATCATTTTTATCGTATATATATGAAGTAATACCCATAGACTGAAAATTCACAAAAACGTTAAAAACGGCAAAATATTGCCTAATTCGATGATATTTTGTTTAAATCACATGAAGGAAAAGGGGATGATAAAAGTCAAAATATTGCTAAATTCGATGATTTTTCGTACGAAACAAAATGCAATTAAACTTGCTTAAAATGCAATATTATGCGAAATTCTTTGATTTCAAGGCCAAATCACATATCGTGATACTACATGAAATAGTATCGGAATATTGGTAAAAATGAATATATTTACGTAATATCAAACTACATGAAAAACGTGAAAAAAGTCACTATTTAACCATATTTGAGGATTTAAACTTCAAATCATAGAGCGGAGTTTCGTATTATTTAGATCCAGGAAAAGACATATGACAATGTTGCTTCCAATACAAATGATAAAAATCAATGTGTTTTTATTAGAATTAACTAAAATGTTCCTGATTTTCCGTTTATATTACCGATGGAAGATGTACACGTAAAACCGCTCTATTCCGGCTGAAACGTCGATATGTGCAATAAAAACCGAACTTCTCCCCTTCTCAATATCTTACTCAGTACTTTAACGAGAAACAAATAGATGATTGAAAATTGAAGTATTTAAGGTTATTATCTAATAAATTATGTGTTTGCATCATTTTTATCGTATATATATGAAGTAATACCCATGGACTGAAAATTCACAAAAACTTGGAAAACGGCAAAATATTGCCTAATTCGATGATATTTTGTTTAAATCAAATAAAGGAAAAGGGGATGATAAACGTCAAAATATTGCTAAATTTGATGATTTTTCGTACGAAACAAAATGCAAGAAAACTTGCTTAAAATGCAATATTATGCGAAATTCTGAGATTTGAAGGCCAAATCACATATCGTGATACTACATGAAATAGTATCGAAATATTGGTAAAATGAATATATTTCCGTAATATCAAACTACATGATTAACGTGAAAAAGTCACTATTTTACCATATTTGAGGATTTTAACTTCAAATCATAGAGCGAGGTTTCGTATTATTTAGATCCAAGAAAAGACATATGACAATGTTGTTTCCAATACAAATGATAAAAATAAATGTTTTCATTAGAATTAACTAAAATGTTCCTGATTTTCCGTTTATATTACAGATGTAAAATGTACACGTAAAACCGCTCTAATCCGGCTGAAACGTCGATATATGCAATAAAAACCGAACTTCTCCCCTTTTCAATATCTAACTCAGTATTTTAACGAGAAAAAATTAGATGATTGAAAATGAAGTATTTAAGGTTATTATCTAATCAATTATGTGTTTGCATCATTTTTATCGTATATATATGAAGTAATACCCATAGACTGAAAATTCACAAAAACGTTAAAAACGGCAAAATATTGCCTAATTCGATGATATTTTGTTTAAATCACATGAAGGAAAAGGGGATGATAAAAGTCAAAATATTGCTAAATTCGATGATTTTTCGTACGAAACAAAATGCAAGAAAACTTGCTTAAAATGCAATATTATGCGAAATTCTTTGATTTCGAGGCCAAATCACATATCGTGATACTACATGGAATAGTATCGGAATATTGGTAAAAATGAATATATTTACGTAATATCAAACTACATGAAAAACGTGAAAAAAGTCACTATTTAACCATATTTGAGGATTTTAACTTCAAATCATAGAGCGAGGTTTCGTATTATTTAGATCCAAGAAAAGACATATGACAATGTTGTTTCCAATACAAATGATAAAAATAAATGTTTTCATTAGAATTAACTAAAATGTTCCTGATTTTCCGTTTATATTACAGATGTAAAATGTACACGTAAAACCGCTCTAACCCGGCTGAAACGTCGATATATGCAATAAAAACCGAACTTCTCCCCTTTTCAATATCTAACTCAGTATTTTAACGAGAAAAAATTAGATGATTGAAAATGAAGTATTTAAGGTTATTATCTAATCAATTATGTGATTGCATCATTTTTATCGTATATATATGAAGTAATACCCATAGACTGAAAATTCACAAAAACGTTAAAAACGGCAAAATATTGCCTAATTCGATGATATTTTGTTTAAATCACATGAAGGAAAAGGGGATGATAAAAGTCAAAATATTGCTAAATTCGATGATTTTTCGTACGAAACAAAATGCAAGAAAACTTGCTTAAAATGCAATATTATGCGAAATTCTTTGATTTCAAGGCCAAATCACATATCGTGATACTACATGAAATAGTATCGGAATATTGGTAAAAATGAATATATTTACGTAATATCAAACTACATGAAAAACGTGAAAAAAGTCACTATATAACCATATTTGAGGATTTAAACTTCAAATCATAGAGCGGAGTTTCGTATTATTTAGATCCAGGAAAAGACATATGACAATGTTGCTTCCAATACAAATGATAAAAATCAATGTGTTTTTATTAGAATTAACTAAAATGTTCCTGATTTTCCGTTTATATTACCGATGGAAGATGTACACGTAAAACCGCTCTATTCCGGCTGAAACGTCGATATGTGCAATAAAAACCGAACTTCTCCTCTTCTCAATATCTTACTCAGTACTTTAACGAGAAACAAATAGATGATTGAAAATGAAGTATTTAAGGTTATTATCTAATCAATTATGTGTTTGCATCATTTTTATCGCATATATATGAAGTAATACCCATGGACTGAAAATTCACAAAAACTTGGAAAACGGCAAAATATTGCCTAATTCGATGATATTTTATTTAAATCAAATAAAGGAAAAGGGGATGATAAACGTCAAAATATTGCTAAATTTGATGATTTTTCGTACGAAACAAAATGCAAGAAAACTTGCTTAAAATGCAATATTATGCGAAATTCTGAGATTTGAAGGCGAAATCACATATCGTGATACTACATGAAATAGTATCGAAATATTGGTAAAATGAATATATTTCCGTAATATCAAACTACATGATTAACGTGAAAAAGTCACTATTTTACCATATTTGAGGATTTTAACTTCAAATCATAGAGCGAGGTTTCGTATTATTTAGATCCAAGAAAAGACATATGACAATGTTGTTTCCAATACAAATGATAAAAATAAATGTTTTCATTAGAATTAACTAAAATGTTCCTGATTTTCCGTTTATATTACAGATGTAAAATGTACACGTAAAACCGCTCTAATCCGGCTGAAACGTCGATATATGCAATAAAAACCGAACTTCTCCCCTTTTCAATATCTAACTCAGTATTTTAACGAGAAAAAATTAGATGATTGAAAATGAAGTATTTAAGGTTATTATCTAATCAATTATGTGTTTGCATCATTTTTATCGTATATATATGAAGTAATACCCATAGACTGAAAATTCACAAAAACGTTAAAAACGGCAAAATATTGCCTAATTCGATGATATTTTGTTTAAATCACATGAAGGAAAAGGGGATGATAAAAGTCAAAATATTGCTAAATTCGATGATTTTTCGTACGAAACAAAATGCAAGAAAACTTGCTTAAAATGCAATATTATGCGAAATTCTTTGATTTCGAGGCCAAATCACATATCGTGATACTACATGGAATAGTATCGGAATATTGGTAAAAATGAATATATTTACGTAATATCAAACTACATGAAAAACGTGAAAAAAGTCACTATTTAACCATATTTGAGGATTTTAACTTCAAATCATAGAGCGAGGTTTCGTATTATTTAGATCCAAGAAAAGACATATGACAATGTTGTTTCCAATACAAATGATAAAAATAAATGTTTTCATTAGAATTAACTAAAATGTTCCTGATTTTCCGTTTATATTACAGATGTAAAATGTACACGTAAAACCGCTCTAACCCGGCTGAAACGTCGATATATGCAATAAAAACCGAACTTCTCCCCTTTTCAATATCTAACTCAGTATTTTAACGAGAAAAAATTAGATGATTGAAAATGAAGTATTTAAGGTTATTATCTAATCAATTATGTGATTGCATCATTTTTATCGTATATATATGAAGTAATACCCATAGACTGAAAATTCACAAAAACGTTAAAAACGGCAAAATATTGCCTAATTCGATGATATTTTGTTTAAATCACATGAAGGAAAAGGGGATGATAAAAGTCAAAATATTGCTAAATTCGATGATTTTTCGTACGAAACAAAATGCAAGAAAACTTGCTTAAAATGCAATATTATGCGAAATTCTTTGATTTCAAGGCCAAATCACATATCGTGATACTACATGAAATAGTATCGGAATATTGGTAAAAATGAATATATTTACGTAATATCAAACTACATGAAAAACGTGAAAAAAGTCACTATATAACCATATTTGAGGATTTAAACTTCAAATCATAGAGCGGAGTTTCGTATTATTTAGATCCAGGAAAAGACATATGACAATGTTGCTTCCAATACAAATGATAAAAATCAATGTGTTTTTATTAGAATTAACTAAAATGTTCCTGATTTTCCGTTTATATTACCGATGGAAGATGTACACGTAAAACCGCTCTATTCCGGCTGAAACGTCGATATGTGCAATAAAAACCGAACTTCTCCTCTTCTCAATATCTTACTCAGTACTTTAACGAGAAACAAATAGATGATTGAAAATGAAGTATTTAAGGTTATTATCTAATCAATTATGTGTTTGCATCATTTTTATCGCATATATATGAAGTAATACCCATGGACTGAAAATTCACAAAAACTTGGAAAACGGCAAAATATTGCCTAATTCGATGATATTTTATTTAAATCAAATAAAGGAAAAGGGGATGATAAACGTCAAAATATTGCTAAATTTGATGATTTTTCGTACGAAACAAAATGCAAGAAAACTTGCTTAAAATGCAATATTATGCGAAATTCTGAGATTTGAAGGCGAAATCACATATCGTGATACTACATGAAATAGTATCGAAATATTGGTAAAAATGAATATATTTGCATAATATCAAACTACATGATTAACGTGAAAAAGTCACTATTTTACCATATTTGAGGATTTTACCTTCAAATCATAGAGCGAGGTTTCGTATTATTTAGGTCCAAGAAAAGACATATGACAATGCTGTTTCCAATACAAATGATAAAAAACAATGTGTTTTCATTAGAATTAACTAAAATGTTCCTGATTTTCCGTTTATATTACCGATGGATGATGTACACGAAAATCGCTCTCTTCCGGCTGAAACGTCGATATATGCAATAAAATCAGAACTTCTCCCATTTTCAATATCTTACTCAGTATTTTAACGAGAAACTAATAGATGATTGAAAATGAAGTATTTAAGGTTATTATCTAATCAATTATGTGTTTGCATCATTTTTATCGTATATATATGAATTAATACCCATGGACTGAAAATTCACAAAAACGTGGAAAACGGCAAAATATTGCCTAATTCGATGATATTTTATTTAAATCACATGAAGGAAAAGGGGATGATAAACGTCAAAATATTGCTAAATTCGATGATTTTTCGTACGAAACAAAATGCAAGAAAACTTGCTTAAAATGCAATATTATGCGAAATTCTGTGATTTCACGGCCAAATCACATATCGTGATACTACATGAAATAGTATCGGAATATTGGTAAAAATGAATATATTTACGTAATATCAAACTACATGAAAAACGTGAAAAAAGTCACTATTTAACCATATTTGAGGATTTAAACTTCAAATCATAGAGCGGAGTTTCGTATTATTTAGATCCAGGAAAAGACATATGACAATGTTGTTTCCAATACAAATGATAAAAATCAATGTGTTTTTATTAGAATTAACTAAAATATTCCTGATTTTCCGTTTATATTACCGATGGAAGATGTACACGTAAAACCGCTCTATTCCGGCTGAAACGTCGATATATGCAATAAAAACCGAACTTCTCCCCTTCTCAATATCTTACTCAGTACTTTAACGAGAAACAAATAGATGATTGAAAATGAAGTATTTAAGGTTATTATCTAATCAATTATGTGTTTGCATCATTTTTATCGTATATATATGAAGTAATACCCATGGACTGAAAATTCACAAAAACTTGGAAAACTGCAAAATATTGCCTAATTCGATGATATTTTGTTTAAATCAAATAAAGGAAAAGGGGATGATAAACGTCAAAATATTGCTAAATTTTATGATTTTTCGTACGAAACAAAATGCAAGAAAACTTGCTTAAAATGCAATATTATGCGAAATTCTGAGATTTGAAGGCCAAATCACATATCGTGATACTACATGAAATAGTATCGAAATATTGGTAAAATGAATATATTTCCGTAATATCAAACTACATGAAAAACGTGAAAAAAGTCACTATTTAACCATATTTGAGGATTTTAACTTCAAATCATAGAGGGAGGTTTCGTATTATTTAGATCCAAGAAAAGACATATAACAATGTTGTTTCCAATACAAATGATAAAAATTAATGTGTTTTCATTAGAATTAATTAAAATGTTCCTGATTTTCCGTTTATATTACCGATGGAAGATGTACATGTAAAACCGCTCTATTCCGGCTGAAACGTCGATATATGCAATAAAAACCGAACTTCTCCCCTTTTCAATATCTTACTCAGTATTTTAACGAGAAAAAATAGATGATTGAAAATGAAGTATTTAAGGTTATTATCTAATCAATTATGTGTTTGCATCATTTTTATCGTATATATATGAATTAATACCCATGGACGGAAAATTCACAAAAACGTTGAAAACGGCAAAATATTGCGTAATTCGATGATATTTTGTTTAAATCACATGAAGGAAAAGGAGATGATAAACGTCAAAATATTGCTAAATTCGATGATTTTTCGTACGAAACAAAATGCAAGAAAACTTGCTTAAAATGCAATATTATGCGAAATTCTGAGATTTGAAGGCCAAATCACATACCGTGATACTACATGAAAAACGTGAAAAAAGTCACTATTTAACCATATTTGAGGATTTTAACTTCAAATCAAAGAGCGAGGTTTCGTATTATTTAGATCCAAGAAAAGACATATAACAATGTTGTTTCCAATACAAATGATAAAAATTAATGTGTTTTCATTAGAATTAACTAAAATGTTCCTGATTTTCCGTTTATATTACCGATGGAAGATGTACACGTAAAACCGCTCTATTCCGGCTGAAACGTCGATATATGCAATAAAAACCGAACTTCTCCCCTTTTCAATATCTTACTCAGTATTTTAACGAGAAACAAATAGTTGATTGAAAATGAAGTATATAAGGTTATTATCTAATCAATTATGTGTTTGCATCATTTATATCGTATATATATGAATTAATACCCATAGACTGAAAATTCACAAAAACGTGGAAAACGGCAAAATATTGCCTAATTCGATGATATTTGGTTTAAATTACATAAAGGAAAAGGGGATGATAAACGTCAAAATATTGCTAAATTCGATGATTTTTCGTACGAAACAAAATGCAAGAAAACTTGCTTAAAATGCAATATTATGCGAAATTCTGAGATTTGAAGGCCAAATCACATATCGTGATACTACATGAAATAGTATCGAAATATTGTTAAAAATGAATATATTTACGTAATATCAAACTATATGAAAAACGTGAAAAAGTCACTATTTAACCATATTTGAGGATTTTAACTTCAAATCATAGAGCGAGGTTTCGTATTATTTAGATCCTAGAAAAGACATATGACAATGTTGTTTCCAATACAAATGATAAAAATCAATGTGTTTTCATTAGAATTAACTAAAATGTTCCTGATTTTCCGTTTATATTACCGATGGAAGATGTACACGAAAACCGCTCAATTCCGGCTGAAACGTCGATATATGCAATAAAATCAGAACTTCTCCCCCTTTCAATATCTTACTCAGTATTTTAACGAGAAAGAAATAGTTGATTGAAAATGAAGTATTTAAGGTTATTATCTAATCAATTATGTGTTTGCATCATTTTTATCGTATATATAATGAATTAATACACATAAAATGAAAATTCAGAAAAATGTGGAAAAACGGCAAAATATTGCCAAATTTGATGATATTTTGTTTAAATCAAATAAAGGAAAAGGGGATGATAAACGTCAAAATATTGCTAAATTTGATGATTTTTCGTACGAAACAAAATGCAAGAAAACTTGCTTAAAATGCAATATTATGCGAAATTCTGAGATTTGAAGGCCAAATCACATATCGTGATACTACATGAAATAGTATCGGAATATTGGTAAAAATGAATATATTTACGTAATATCTAACTACATGAAAAACGTGAAAAAAGTCACTATTTAACAATATTTGAGGATTTAAACTTCAAATCATAGAGCGGAGTTTCGTATTATTTAGATCCAGGAAAAGACATATGACAATGTTGTTTCCAATACAAATGATAAAAATCAATGTGTTTTTATTAGAATTAACTAAAATGTTCCTGATTTTCCGTTTATATTCCCGATTGAAGATGTACACATAAAACCGCTCTATTCCGGCTGAAACGTCGAAATATGCAATAAAAACCGAACTTCTCCCCTTCTCAATATCTTACTCAGTACTTTAACGAGAAACAAATAGATGATTGAAAATGAAGTATTTAAGGTTATTATCTAATCAATTATGTGTTTGCATCATTTGTATCGTATATATATGAAGTAATACCCATGGACTGAAAATTCACAAAAACTTGGAAAACGGCAAAATATTGCCTAATTCGATGATATTTTGTTTAAATCATATAAAGGAAAAGGGGATGATAAACGTCAAAATATTGCTAAATTTGATGATTTTTCGTACGAAACAAAATGCAAGAAAACTTGCTTAAAATGCAATATTATGCGAAATTCTGAGATTTGAAGGCCAAATCACATATAGTGATACTACATGAAATAGTATCGAAATATTGGTAAAATGAATATATTTGCATAATATCAAACTACATGATTAACGTGAAAAAGTCACTATTTTACCATATTTGAGGATTTTAACTTCAAATCATAGAGCGAGGTTTCGTAGTATTTCGGTCCAAGAAAAGACATATGACAATGTTGTTTCCAATACAAATGATAAAAAACAATGTGTTTTCATTAGAATTAACTATAATGTTCTTGATTTTCCGTTTATATTATCGATGGAAGATGTACACGTAAAACCGTTCTATTCCGGCTGAAACGTCGATATATGCAATAAAAACCGAACTTCTCCCCTTTTCAATATCTTACTCAGTATTTTAACGAGAAACAAATAGTTGATTGAAAATGAAGTATATAAGGTTATTATCTAATCAATTATGTGTTTGCATCATTTATATCGTATATATATGAATTAATACCCATAGACTGAAAATTCACAAAAACGTGGAAAACGGCAAAATATTGCCTAATTCGATGATATTTGGTTTAAATTACATAAAGGAAAAGGGGATGATAAACGTCAAAATATTGCTAAATTCGATGATTTTTCGTACGAAACAAAATGCAAGAAAACTTGCTTAAAATGCAATATTATGCGAAATTCTGAGATTTGAAGGCCAAATCACATATCGTGATACTACATGAAATAGTATCGAAATATTGTTAAAAATGAATATATTTACGTAATATCAAACTATATGAAAAACGTGAAAAAGTCACTATTTAACCATATTTGAGGATTTTAACTTCAAATCATAGAGCAAGGTTTCGTATTATTTAGATCCTAGAAAAGACATATGACAATGTTGTTTCCAATACAAATGATAAAAATCAATGTGTTTTCATTAGAATTAACTAAAATGTTCCTGATTTTCCGTTTATATTACGATGGAAGATGTACACGAAAACCGCTCAATTCCGGCTGAAACGTCGATATATGCAATAAAATCAGAACTTCTCCCCCTTTCAATATCTTACTCAGTATTTTAACGAGAAAGAAATAGTTGATTGAAAATGAAGTATTTAAGGTTATTATCTAATCAATTATGTGTTTGCATCATTTTTATCGTATATATAATGAATTAATACACATAAAATGAAAATTCAGAAAAATGTGGAAAAACGGCAAAATATTGCCTAATTTGATGATATTTTGTTTAAGTCACATAAAGGAAAAGGGGATGATAAACGTCAAAATATTGCTAAATTTGATGATTTTTCGTACGAAACAAAATGCAAGAAAACTTGCTTAAAATGTAATATTATGCGAAATTCTGAGATTTGAAGGCCAAATCACATATCGTGATACTACATGAAATAGTATCGAAATATATGTAAAAATGAATATATTTGCATAATATCAAACTACATGATTAACGTGAAAAAGTCACTATTTTACCATATTTGAGGATTTTACCTTCAAATCATAGAGCGAGGTTTCGTATTATTTAGATCCAAGAAAAGACATATGACAATGCTGTTTCCAATGCAAATGATAAAAAACAATGTGTTTTCATTAGAATTAACTAAAATGTTCCTGATTTTCCGTTTATATTACCGATGGAAGATGTACACGTAAAACCGCTCTATTCGGGCTGAAACGTCGATATATGCAATAAAAACCGAACTTCTCCCCTTTTCAATATCTTACTCAGTATTTTAACGAGAAAAAATAGATGATTGAAAATGAAGTATTTAAGGTTATTATCTAATCAATTATGTGTTTGCATCATTTTTATCGTATATATATGAATTAATACCCATGGACGGACAATTCACAAAAACGTTGAAAACGGCAAAATATTGCCTAATTCGATGATATTTTGTTTAAATCACATGAAGGAAAAGGAGATGATAAACGTCAAAATATTGCTAAATTCGATGATTTTTCGTACGAAACAAAATGCAAGAAAACTTGCTTAAAATGCAATATTATGCGAAATTCTGAGATTTGAAGGCCAAATCACATACCGTGATACTACATGAAATAGTATCGAAATATTGGTAAAATGAATATATTTCCGTAATATCAAACTACATGAAAAACGTGAAAAAAGTCACTATTTACCCATATTTGAGGATTTTAACTTCAAATCATAGAGGGAGGTTTCGTATTATTTAGATCCAAGAAAAGACATATAACAATGTTGTTTCCAATACAAATGATAAAAATTAATGTGTTTTCATTAGAATTAACTAAAATGTTCCTGATTTTCCGTTTATATTACCGATGGAAGATGTACACGTAAAACCGATCTATTCCGGCTGAAACGTGGATATATGCAATAAAAACCGAACTTCTCCCCTTTTCAATATCTTACTCAGTATTTTAACGAGAAAAAATAGATGATTGAAAATGAAGTATTTAAGGTTATTATCTAATCAATTATGTGTTTGCATCATTTTTATCGTATATATATGAAGTAATACCCATGGACTGAAAATTCACAAAAACGTGGAAAACGGCAAAATATTGCCTAATTCGATGATATTTTGTTTAAATCACATGAAGGAAAAGGGGATGATAAACGTGAAAATATTCCTAAATACGATGATTTTTCGTACGAAACAAAATGCAAGAAAACTTGCTTAAAATGCAATATTATGCGAAATTCTGAGATATGAAGGCCAAATCACATATCGTGATACTACATGAAATAGTATCGAAATATTGGTAGAAATGAATATATTTGCGTAATATCAAACTACATGATTAACGTGAAAAAGTCACTATTTTACCATATTTGAGGATTTTACCTTCAAATCATAGAGCGAGGTTTCGTATTATTTAGATCCTAGAAAAGACATATGACAATGTTGTTTCCAATACAAATGATAAAAATCAATGTGTTTTCATTAGAATTAACTAAAATGTTCCTGATTTTCCGTTTATATTACCGATGGAAGATGTACACGAAAACCGCTCAATTCCGGCTGAAACGTCGATATATGCAATAAAATCAGAACTTCTCCCCCTTTCAATATCTTACTCAGTATTTTAACGAGAAAGAAATAGTTGATTGAAAATGAAGTATTTAAGGTTATTATCTAATCAATTATGTGTTTGCATCATTTTTATCGTATATATAATGAATTAATACACATAAAATGAAAATTCAGAAAAATGTGGAAAAACGGCAAAATATTGCCTAATTTGATGATATTTTGTTTAAATCACATAAAGGAAAAGGGGATGATAAACGTCAAAATATTGCTAAATTTGATGATTTTTCGTACGAAACAAAATGCAAGAAAACTTGCTTAAAATGTAATATTATGCGAAATTCTGAGATTTGAAGGCCAAATCACATATCGTGATACTACATGAAATAGTATCGAAATATATGTAAAAAATGAATATATTTGCATAATATCAAACTACATGATTAACGTGAAAAAGTCACTATTTTACCATATTTGAGGATTTTACCTTCAAATCATAGAGCGAGGTTTCGTATTATTTAGATCCAAGAAAAGACATATGACAATGCTGTTTCCAATACAAATGATAAAAAACAATGTGTTTTCATTAGAATTAACTAAAATGTTCCTGATTTTCCGTTTATATTACCGATGGAAGATGTACACGTAAAACCGCTCTATTCGGGCTGAAACGTCGATATATGCAATAAAAACCGAACTTCTCCCCTTTTCAATATCTTACTCAGTATTTTAACGAGAAAAAATAGATGATTGAAAATGAAGTATTTAAGGTTATTATCTAATCAATTATGTGTTTGCATCATTTTTATCGTATATATATGAATTAATACCCATGGACGGAAAATTCACAAAAACGTTGAAAACGGCAAAATATTGCCTAATTCGATGATATTTTGTTTAAATCACATGAAGGAAAAGGAGATGATAAACGTCAAAATATTGCTAAATTCGATGATTTTTCGTACGAAACAAAATGCAAGAAAACTTGCTTAAAATGCAATATTATGCGAAATTCTGAGATTTGAAGGCCAAATCACATACCGTGATACTACATGAAATAGTATCGAAATATTGGTAAAATGAATATATTTCCGTAAAATCAAACTACATGAAAAACGTGAAAAAAGTCACTATTTACCCATATTTGAGGATTTTAACTTCAAATCATAGAGGGAGGTTTCGTATTATTTAGATCCAAGAAAAGACATATAACAATGTTGTTTCCAAAACAAATGATAAAAATTAATGTGTTTTCATTAGAATTAACTAAAATGTTCCTGATTTTCCGTTTATATTACCGATGGAAGATGTACACGTAAAACCGATCTATTCCGGCTGAAACGTGGATATATGCAATAAAAACCGAACTTCTCCCCTTTTCAATATCTTACTCAGTATTTTAACGAGAAAAAATAGATGATTGAAAATGAAGTATTTAAGGTTATTATCTAATCAATTATGTGTTTGCATCATTTTTATCGTATATATATGAAGTAATACCCATGGACTGAAAATTCACAAAAACGTGGAAAACGGCAAAATATTGCCTAATTCGATGATATTTTGTTTAAATCACATGAAGGAAAAGGGGATGATAAACGTGAAAATATTCCTAAATACGATGATTTTTCGTACGAAACAAAATGCAAGAAAACTTGCTTAAAATGCAATATTATGCGAAATTCTGAGATATGAAGGCCAAATCACATATCGTGATACTATATGAAATAGTATCGAAATATTGGTAAAAATGAATATATTTGCGTAATATCAAACTACATGATTAACGTGAAAAAGTCACTATTTTACCATATTTGAGGATTTTACCTTCAAATCATAGAGCGAGGTTTCGTAGTATTTCGGTCCAAGAAAAGACATATGACAATGTTGTTTCCAATACAAATGATAAAAAACAATGTGTTTTCATTAGAATTAACTAAAATGTTCTTGATTTTCCGTTTATATTATCGATGGAAGATGTACACGTAAAACCGCTCTAATCCGGCTGAAACGTCGATATATGCAATAAAAACCGAACTTCTCCCCTTTTCAATATCTTACTCAGTATTTTAACGAGAAACAAATAGTTGATTGAAAATGAAGTATATAAGGTTATTATCTAATCAATTATGTGTTTGCATCATTTTTATCATATAAATATGAATTAATACCCATAGACTGAAAATTCACAAAAACGTGGAAAACGGCAAAATATTTCCTAATTCGATGATATTTGGTTTAAATTACATATAGGAAAAGGGGATGATAAACGTCAAAATATTGCTAAATTCGATGATTTTTCGTACGAAACAAAATGCAAGGAAACTTGCTTAAAATGCAATATTATGCGAAATTCTGAGATTTGTAGGCCAAATCACATATCGTGATACTACATGAAATAGTATCGAAATATTGTTAAAAATGAATATATTTACGTAATATCAAACTACATGAAAAACGTGAAAAAGTCACTATTTAACCATATTTGAGGATTTTAACTTCAAATCATAGAGCGAGGTTGCGTATTATTTAGATCCTAGAAAAGACATATGACAATGTTGTTTCCAATACAAATGATAAAAATCAATGTGTTTTCATTAGAATTAACTAAAATGTTCCTGATTTTCCGTTTATATTACTGATGGAAGATGTACACGTAAAACCGGTCTATTCCGGCTGAAACGTCGATATATGCAATAAAAACAGAACTTCTCCCCTTTTCAATATCTTACTCAGTATTTTAACGAGAAACAAATAGTTGATTGAAAATGAAGTATTTAAGGTTATTATCTAATCAATTATGTGTTTGCATCATTTTTATCGTATATATACTGAATTAATACCCATAGACTGAAAATTCACAAAAACGTGGAAAAACGGCAAAATATTGCCTAATTCGATGATATTTTGTTTAAATCAAATAAAGGAAAAGGGGATGATAAACGTCAAAATATTGCTAAATTCGAAGATTTTTCGTACGAAACAAAATGCAAGAAAACTTGCTTAAAATACAATATTATGCGAAATTCTGAGATTTGAAGGCCAAATCACATATCGCGATACTACATGAAATAGTATCGAAATATTGGTAAAAATGAATATATTTGCGTAATATCAAACTACATGATTAAAGTGAAAAAGTCACTATTTTACCATATTTGAGGATTTTACCTTCAAATCATAGAGCGAGGTTTCGTATTATTTAGTTCCAAGAAAAGACATATGACAATGTTGTTTCCAATACAAATGATAAAAAACAATGTATTTTCATTAGAATTAACTATAATGTTCTTGATTTTCCGTTTATATTAACGAGGGAAGATGTACACGTAAAACCGCTCTAATCCGGCTGAAACGTCGATATATGCAATAAAAACCGAACTTCTCCCCTTTTCAATATCTTACTTAGTATTTTAACGAGAAACAAATAGATGATTGAAAATGAAGTATTTAAGGTTATTATCTAATCAATTATGTGTTTGCATCATTTTTATCGTATATATATGAATTAATACCCATGGACGGAAAATTCACAAAAACGTTGAAAACGGCAAAATATTGCCTAATTCGATGATATTTTGTTTAAATCACATGAAGGAAAAGGAGATGATAAACGTCAAAATATTGCTAAATTCGATGATTTTTCGTACGAAACAAAATGCAAGAAAACTTGCTTAAAATGCAATATTATGCGAAATTCTGAGATTTGAAGGCCAAATCACATACCGTGATACTACATGAAATAGTATCGAAATATTGGTAAAATGAATATATTTCCGTAATATCAAACTACATGAAAAACGTGAAAAAAGTCACTATTTAACCATATTTGAGGATTTTAACTTCAAATCAAAGAGCGAGGTTTCGTATTATTTAGATCCAAGAAAAGACATATAACAATGTTGTTTCCAATACAAATGATAAAAATTAATGTGTTTTCATTAGAATTAACTAAAATGTTCCTGATTTTCCGTTTATATTACCGATGGAAGATGTACACGTAAAACCGCTCTATTCCGGCTGAAACGTCGATATATGCAATAAAAACCGAACTTCTCCCCTTTTCAATATCTTACTCAGTATTTTAACGAGAAACAAATAGTTGATTGAAAATGAAGTATATAAGGTTATTATCTAATCAATTATGTGTTTGCATCATTTATATCGTATATATATGAATTAATACCCATAGACTGAAAATTCACAAAAACGTGGAAAACGGCAAAATATTGCCTAATTCGATGATATTTGGTTTAAATTACATAAAGGAAAAGGGGATGATAAACGTCAAAATACTGCTAAATTCGATGATTTTTCGTACGAAACAAAATGCAAGAAAACTTGCTTAAAATGCAATATTATGCGAAATTCTGAGATTTGAAGGCCAAATCACATATCGTGATACTACATGAAATAGTATCGAAATATTGTTAAAAATGAATATATTTACGTAATATCAAACTATATGAAAAACGTGAAAAAGTCACTATTTAACCATATTTGAGGATTTTAACTTCAAATCATAGAGCGAGGTTTCGTATTATTTAGATCCTAGAAAAGACATATGACAATGTTGTTTCCAATACAAATGATAAAATCAATGTGTTTTCATTAGAATTAACTAAAATGTTCCTGATTTTTCCGTTTATATTACCGATGGAAGATGTACACGAAAACCGCTCAATTCCGGCTGAAACGTCGATATATGCAATAAAATCAGAACTTCTCCCCCTTTCAATATCTTACTCAGTATTTTAACGAGAAAGAAATAGTTGATTGAAAATGAAGTATTTAAGGTTATTATCTAATCAATTATGTGTTTGCATAATTTTTATCGTATATATAATGAATTAATACACATAAAATGAAAATTCAGAAAAATGTGGAAAAACGGCAAAATATTGCCTAATTTGATGATATTTTGTTTAAATCACATAAAGGAAAAGGGGATGATAAACGTCAAAATATTGCTAAATTTGATGATTTTTCGTACGAAACAAAATGCAAGAAAACTTGCTTAAAATGTAATATTATGCGAAATTCTGAGATTTGAAGGCCAAATCACATATCGTGATACTACATGAAATAGTATCGAAATATATGTAAAAAATGAATATATTTGCATAATATCAAACTACATGATTAACGTGAAAAAGTCACTATTTTACCATATTTGAGGATTTTACCTTCAAATCATAGAGCGAGGTTTCGTATTATTTAGATCCAAGAAAAGACATATGACAATGCTGTTTCCAATACAAATGATAAAAAACAATGTGTTTTCATTAGAATTAACTAAAATGTTCCTGATTTTCCGTTTATATTACCGATGGAAGATGTACACGTAAAACCGCTCTATTCGGGCTGAAACGTCGATATATGCAATAAAAACCGAACTTCTCCCCTTTTCAATATCTTACTCAGTATTTTAACGAGAAAAAATAGATGATTGAAAATGAAGTATTTAAGGTTATTATCTAATCAATTATGTGTTTGCATCATTTTTATCGTATATATATGAATTAATACCCATGGACGGAAAATTCACAAAAACGTTGAAAACGGCAAAATATTGCCTAATTCGATGATATTTTGTTTAAATCACATGAAGGAAAAGGAGATGATAAACGTCAAAATATTGCTAAATTCGATGATTTTTCGTACGAAACAAAATGCAAGAAAACTTGCTTAAAATGCAATATTATGCGAAATTCTGAGATTTGAAGGCCAAATCACATATCGTGATACTACATGAAATAGTATCGAAATATTGGTAAAATGAATATATTTCCGTAATATCAAACTACATGAAAAACGTGAAAAAAGTCACTATTTACCCATATTTGAGGATTTTAACTTCAAATCATAGAGGGAGGTTTCGTATTATTTAGATCCAAGAAAAGACATATAACAATGTTGTTTCCAATACAAATGATAAAAATTAATGTGTTTTCATTAGAATTAACTAAAATGTTCCTGATTTTCCGTTTATATTACCGATGGAAGATGTACACGTAAAACCGATCTATTCCGGCTGAAACGTCGATATATGCAATAAAAACCGAACTTCTCCCCTTTTCAATATCTTACTCAGTATTTTAACGAGAAAAAATAGATGATTGAAAATGAAGTATTTAAGGTTATTATCTAATCAATTATGTGTTTGCATCATTTTTATCGTATATATATGAAGTAATACCCATGGACTGAAAATTCACAAAACGTGGAAAACGGCAAAATATTGCCTAATTCGATGATATTTTGTTTAAATCACATGAAGGAAAAGGGGATGATAAACGTGAAAATATTCCTAAATACGATGATTTTTCGTACGAAACAAAATGCAAGAAAACTTGCTTAAAATGCAATATTATGCGAAATTCTGAGATATGAAGGCCAAATCACATATCGTGATACTACATGAAATAGTATCGAAATATTGGTAAAAATGAATATATTTGCGTAATATCAAACTACATGATTAACGTGAAAAAGTCACTATTTAACCATATTTGAGGTTTTTACCTTCAAATCATAGAGCGAGGTTTCGTATTATTTAGATCCTAGAAAAGACATATGACAATGTTGTTTCCAATACAAATGATAAAAATCAATGTGTTTTCATTAGAATTAACTAAAATGTTCCTGATTTTCCGTTTATATTACTGATGGAAGATGTACACGTAAAACCGGTCTATTCCGGCTGAAACGTCGATATATGCAATAAAAACAGAACTTCTCCCCTTTTCAATATCTTACTCAGTATTTTAACGAGAAACAAATAGTTGATTGAAAATGAAGTATTTAAGGTTATTATCTAATCAATTATGTGTTTGCATCATTTTTATCGTATATATACTGAATTAATACCCATAGACTGAAAATTCACAAAAACGTGGAAAAACGGCAAAATATTGCCTAATTCGATGATATTTTGTTTAAATCAAATAAAGGAAAAGGGGATGATAAACGTCAAAATATTGCTAAATTCGATGATTTTTCGTACGAAACAAAATGCAAGAAAACTTGCTTAAAATGCA
>NC_091184.1:43765283-43785938 GCF_040958095.1 Procambarus clarkii
CACACCCTCACCCGAACAATCACAGGGGCACTCACACTCACACACATCCATAGACTGTGATAAGGGAGACCATCTGAGGGGACACAGATGGCCTCGTGGACCCACAGGCATAACCGGACACACACGCAACCGGACTCTCACACACTCACACGGACACTCACAGGGATAAACACACACACAGACACACATCCATAGACACAAACTGTGATAAGGGAGACCATCTGAGGGGACACAGATGGCCTCCTGGACCCACAGGTATATATCAATATTTAAAATATACATACATATTTATAAATATAACATATTTTTAAAAAATAAATAAATAAAATAAAAATTATATATATATATATAATATATATATATATATATATATATATATATATATATATATATGTCGTACTAGTAGCCAGAACGCACTTCTCAGCCTACTATGCAAGGCCCGATTTGCCTAATAAGCCAAGTTTCCTGAATTAATATATTTTCTCTAATTTTTTTCTTATGAAATGATAAAAGTGTTCATTTCATTATGTATGAGTTAAGTTCTTTTCATTTGAGTTAAAACTAATGTAGATATATAACCGAACCTAACCAACCCTAAAATGGTTAACATAAATTGATTGGAATATGTATGTAGACGCTCAGTTAGTGTTACTGTAATTTATATGGTTAACGTTTGAATGACATAGTTTCCCCTCATTGTCACATTTTTTGTTACTATTTCGCTGTTCATTCTCACTCTCTCTGAATCCCGTGGACTAATTGTGCTCACGAGTGTTTGTCTAAGGTACGGTAACCATAGGCTTTTCACACAATAATTTGCAACTATTTAAGAAGAAACATTTCTAAAGATTATCTAAGTTTCTAATAAATATTCTTTTTCCTAACATACAAGTCAATCACACAGTACCTAACTTCAGTCAGAAACACTTTTCTTACTATATCTCGCAACGTCTTTTGCATATATATCCTATCTTAAAAAATAACAATTTTAATTCATAACTGGCAACCCCCTCCCCTCCAGAGCTTTCAAGGCCACCAAACGTCATTCCTTTCCCTTAACCTCTCCCAAATTATCTTTTGCACCAATACACAAACTAGGGGCTTTATTGCTGAGTGGACGTCGCTCCCGACTCGTAATCCTAGTTCATTCGATCCCCGGTGATGGCACAAACGGAAATCAGCAGAGTTTCTATCATTCTGATGCCCTCTGTTACTTAGCAGTAAATATGTAAATGAGCGTTGGACAGCTGTTGCGGGCTGCTTCCTGGGTGTGTGTGTGTGTGGAATTTTTTTTTATTAGTTATTAATAATTGATTGATTGGCAGTTGAGAGGCGGGCCGAAAGAGCAGAGCTCAACCCTCACAAGCACAACTAGGTGAACACAACTAGATAAATACTAACAAACCACGATCTCGTACAATCCACTACACACACAACCCGACCTCCCCCCCAACTCCCTAAATCACTCTACCTAAGTCATTAAAAAATTAAAACAAATCAATTAATACACCAAAAATACTAACTATAAATAAAGGAACCAAATTTGAGACATACAGCGATTCCAGCGTGGTCTAGTCGGAAGAGAACGTGTTCTCATCTAGATAGATTGCGATCGAGCCTGTCGGAACGGGTGTGTAACTGCAGGGCACAAATATTTGTGTGTCCCCTCCTGTAGCTGCCTCTGTTTCGACAGGTTTCCTGGATAGCTAGAATTGACCTGGCCCTTGGAAAGTGGGGAAGGGGTGAAATCCGTTGGGCCCACGGATGGATACCTTGGATCTATGGACTTAGGGCAGGTCTAATCACCTGGGATTCGAACCCACGGTGGGAATAAGGGAGGAGATATGGGGAGGGGAAGGGGAAGGATGTTTCCTGGAACCAAACCTCACATAAACCCGGACACTCACACACACACACACACCCTCACCCGAACAATCACAGGGGCACTCACACTCACACACCCATAGACTGTGATAAGGGAGACCATCTGAGGGGACACAGATGGCCTCGTGGACCCACAGGCATAACCGGACACACACGCAACCGGACTCTCACACACTCACACGGACACTCACAGGGATAAACACACACACAGACACACATCCATAGACACAAACTGTGATAAGGGAGACCATCTGAGGGGACACAGATGGCCTCCTGGACCCACAGGTATATATCAATATTTAAATATACATACATATTTATAAATATAACATATTTTTAAAAAATAAATAAATAATAAAAATTAATAATATATATATATATATATATATATATATATATATTATATATATATATATATATATATATATATATATATATATATATGTCGTACCTAGTAGCCAGAACGCACTTCTCAGCCTACTATGCAAGGCCCGATTTGCCTAATAAGCCAAGTTTTCCTGAATTAATATATTTTCTCTAATTTTTTTCTTATGAAATGATAAAAGTGTTCATTTCATTATGTATGAGTTAAGTTCTTTTCATTTGAGTTAAAACTAATGTAGATATATAACCGAACCTAACCAACCCTAAAATGGTTAACATAAATTGATTGGAATATGTATGTAGACGCTCAGTTAGTGTTACTGTAATTTATATGGTTAACGTTTGAATGACATAGTTTCCCCTCATTGTCACATTTTTTGTTACTATTTCGCTGTTCATTCTCACTCTCTCTGAATCCCGTGGACTAATTGTGCTCACGAGTGTTTGTCTAAGGTACGGTAACCATAGGCTTTTCACACAATAATTTGCAACTATTTAAGAAGAAACATTTCTAAAGATTATCTAAGTTTCTAATAAATATTCTTTTTCCTAACATACAAGTCAATCACACAGTACCTAACTTCAGTCAGAAACACTTTTCTTACTATATCTCGCAACGTCTTTTGCATATATATCCTATCTTAAAAAATAACAATTTTAATTCATAACTGGCAACCCCCCTCCCCTCCAGAGCTTTCAAGGCCACCAAACGTCATTCCTTTCCCTTAACCTCTCCCAAATTATCTTTTGCACCAATACACAAACTAGGGGCTTTATTGCTGAGTGGACGTCGCTCCCGACTCGTAATCCTAGTTCATTCGATCCCCCGGTGATGGCACAAACGGAAATCAGCAGAGTTTCTATCATTCTGATGCCCTCTGTTACTTAGCAGTAAATATGTAAATGAGCGTTGGACAGCTGTTGCGGGCTGCTTCCTGGGTGTGTGTGTGTGTGTGGAATTTTTTTTTATTAGTTATTAATAATTGATTGATTGGCAGTTGAGAGGCGGGCCGAAAGAGCAGAGCTCAACCCTCATAAGCACAACTAGGTGAACACAACTAGATAAATACTAACAAACCACGATCTCGTACAATCCACTACACACACAACCCGACCTCCCCCCCAACTCCCTAAATCACTCTACCTAAGTCATTAAAAAATTAAAACAAATCAATTAATACACCAAAAATACTAACTATAAATAAAGGAACCAAATTTGAGACATACAGCGATTCCAGCGTGGTCTAGTCGGAAGAGAACGTGTTCTCATCTAGATAGATTGCGATCGAGCCTGTCGGAACGGGTGTGTAACTGCAGGGCACAAATATTTGTGTGTCCCCTCCTGTAGCTGCCTCTGTTTCGACAGGTTTCCTGGATAGCTAGAATTGACCTGGCCCTTGGAAAGTGGGGAAGGGGTGAAATCCGTTGGGCCCACGGATGGATACCTTGGATCTATGGACTTAGGGCAGGTCTAATCACCTGGGATTCGAACCCACGGTGGGAATAAGGGAGGAGATATGGGGAGGGGAAGGGGAAGGATGTTTCCTGGAACCAAACCTCACATAAACCCGGACACTCACACACACACACACACCCTCACCCGAACAATCACAGGGGCACTCACACTCACACACATCCATAGACTGTGATAAGGGAGACCATCTGAGGGGACACAGATGGCCTCGTGGACCCACAGGCATAACCGGACACACACGCAACCGGACTCTCACACACTCACACGGACACTCACAGGGATAAACACACACACAGACACACATCCATAGACACAAACTGTGATAAGGGAGACCATCTGAGGGGACACAGATGGCCTCCTGGACCCACAGGTATATATCAATATTTAAATATACATACATATTTATAAATATAACATATTTTAAAAAATAAATAAATAAAAATAATATATATATATATATATATATATATATATATATATATATATATATATATATATATATATATATATATATATATATATATATATATATATATATATATGTCGTACCTAGTAGCCAGAACGCACTTCTCAGCCTACTATGCAAGGCCCGATTTGCCTAATAAGCCAAGTTTTCCTGAATTAATATATTTTCTCTAATTTTTTTCTTATGAAATGATAAAAGTGTTCATTTCATTATGTATGAGTTAAGTTCTTTTCATTTGAGTTAAAACTAATGTAGATATATAACCGAACCTAACCAACCCTAAAATGGTTAACATAAATTGATTGGAATATGTATGTAGACGCTCAGTTAGTGTTACTGTAATTTATATGGTTAACGTTTGAATGACATAGTTTCCCCTCATTGTCACATTTTTTGTTACTATTTCGCTGTTCATTCTCACTCTCTCTGAATCCCGTGGACTAATTGTGCTCACGAGTGTTTGTCTAAGGTACGGTAACCATAGGCTTTTCACACAATAATTTGCAACTATTTAAGAAGAAACATTTCTAAAGATTATCTAAGTTTCTAATAAATATTCTTTTTCCTAACATACAAGTCAATCACACAGTACCTAACTTCAGTCAGAAACACTTTTCTTACTATATCTCGCAACGTCTTTTGCATATATATCCTATCTTAAAAAATAACAATTTTAATTCATAACTGGCAACCCCCCTCCCCTCCAGAGCTTTCAAGGCCACCAAACGTCATTCCTTTCCCTTAACCTCTCCCAAATTATCTTTTGCACCAATACACAAACTAGGGGCTTTATTGCTGAGTGGACGTCGCTCCCGACTCGTAATCCTAGTTCATTCGATCCCCCGGTGATGGCACAAACGGAAATCAGCAGAGTTTCTATCATTCTGATGCCCTCTGTTACTTAGCAGTAAATATGTAAATGAGCGTTGGACAGCTGTTGCGGGCTGCTTCCTGGGTGTGTGTGTGTGTGTGGAATTTTTTTTTATTAGTTATTAATAATTGATTGATTGGCAGTTGAGAGGCGGGCCGAAAGAGCAGAGCTCAACCCTCACAAGCACAACTAGGTGAACACAACTAGATAAATACTAACAAACCACGATCTCGTACAATCCACTACACACACAACCCGACCTCCCCCCCAACTCCCTAAATCACTCTACCTAAGTCATTAAAAAATTAAAACAAATCAATTAATACACCAAAAATACTAACTATAAATAAAGGAACCAAATTTGAGACATACAGCGATTCCAGCGTGGTCTAGTCGGAAGAGAACGTGTTCTCATCTAGATAGATTGCGATCGAGCCTGTCGGAACGGGTGTGTAACTGCAGGGCACAAATATTTGTGTGTCCCCTCCTGTAGCTGCCTCTGTTTCGACAGGTTTCCTGGATAGCTAGAATTGACCTGGCCCTTGGAAAGTGGGGAAGGGGTGAAATCCGTTGGGCCCACGGATGGATACCTTGGATCTATGGACTTAGGGCAGGTCTAATCACCTGGGATTCGAACCCACGGTGGGAATAAGGGAGGAGATATGGGGAGGGGAAGGGGAAGGATGTTTCCTGGAACCAAACCTCACATAAACCCGGACACTCACACACACACACACACCCTCACCCGAACAATCACAGGGGCACTCACACTCACACACACCCATAGACTGTGATAAGGGAGACCATCTGAGGGGACACAGATGGCCTCGTGGACCCACAGGCATAACCGGACACACACGCAACCGGACTCTCACACACTCACACGGACACTCACAGGGATAAACACACACAGACACACATCCATAGACACAAACTGTGATAAGGGAGACCATCTGAGGGGACACAGATGGCCTCCTGGACCCACAGGTATATATCAATATTTAAATATACATACATATTTATAAATATAACATATTTTTAAAAAATAAATAAATAAAATAAAAAATATATATATATATAATATATATATATATATATATATATATATATATATATATATATATATATATATATATATATATATATATATATATATATATGTCGTACCTAGTAGCCAGAACGCACTTCTCAGCCTACTATGCAAGGCCCGATTTGCCTAATAAGCCAAGTTTTCCTGAATTAATATATTTTCTCTAATTTTTTTCTTATGAAATGATAAAAGTGTTCATTTCATTATGTATGAGTTAAGTTCTTTTCATTTGAGTTAAAACTAATGTAGATATATAACCGAACCTAACCAACCCTAAAATGGTTAACATAAATTGATTGGAATATGTATGTAGACGCTCAGTTAGTGTTACTGTAATTTATATGGTTAACGTTTGAATGACATAGTTTCCCCTCATTGTCACATTTTTTGTTACTATTTCGCTGTTCATTCTCACTCTCTCTGAATCCCGTGGACTAATTGTGCTCACGAGTGTTTGTCTAAGGTACGGTAACCATAGGCTTTTCACACAATAATTTGCAACTATTTAAGAAGAAACATTTCTAAAGATTATCTAAGTTTCTAATAAATATTCTTTTTCCTAACATACAAGTCAATCACACAGTACCTAACTTCAGTCAGAAACACTTTTCTTACTATATCTCGCAACGTCTTTTGCATATATATCCTATCTTAAAAAATAACAATTTTAATTCATAACTGGCAACCCCCCTCCCCTCCAGAGCTTTCAAGGCCACCAAACGTCATTCCTTTCCCTTAACCTCTCCCAAATTATCTTTTGCACCAATACACAAACTAGGGGCTTTATTGCTGAGTGGACGTCGCTCCCGACTCGTAATCCTAGTTCATTCGATCCCCCGGTGATGGCACAAACGGAAATCAGCAGAGTTTCTATCATTCTGATGCCCTCTGTTACTTAGCAGTAAATATGTAAATGAGCGTTGGACAGCTGTTGCGGGCTGCTTCCTGGGTGTGTGTGTGTGTGTGGAATTTTTTTTATTAGTTATTAATAATTGATTGATTGGCAGTTGAGAGGCGGGCCGAAAGAGCAGAGCTCAACCCTCAAAGCACAACTAGGTGAACACAACTAGATAAATACTAACAAACCACGATCTCGTACAATCCACTACACACACAACCCGACCTCCCCCCAACTCCCTAAATCACTCTACCTAAGTCATTAAAAAATTAAAACAAATCAATTAATACACCAAAAATACTAACTATAAATAAAGGAACCAAATTTGAGACATACAGCGATTCCAGCGTGGTCTAGTCGGAAGAGAACGTGTTCTCATCTAGATAGATTGCGATCGAGCCTGTCGGAACGGGTGTGTAACTGCAGGGCACAAATATTTGTGTGTCCCCTCCTGTAGCTGCCTCTGTTTCGACAGGTTTCCTGGATAGCTAGAATTGACCTGGCCCTTGGAAAGTGGGGAAGGGGTGAAATCCGTTGGGCCCACGGATGGATACCTTGGATCTATGGACTTAGGGCAGGTCTAATCACCTGGGATTCGAACCCACGGTGGGAATAAGGGAGGAGATATGGGGAGGGGAAGGGGAAGGATGTTTCCTGGAACCAAACCTCACATAAACCCGGACACTCACACACACACATACACCCTCACCCGAACAATCACAGGGGCACTCACACTCACACACATCCATAGACTGTGATAAGGGAGACCATCTGAGGGGACACAGATGGCCTCGTGGACCCACAGGCATAACCGGACACACACGCAACCGGACTCTCACACACTCACACGGACACTCACAGGGATAAACACACACACAGACACACATCCATAGACACAAACTGTGATAAGGGAGACCATCTGAGGGGACACAGATGGCCTCCTGGACCCACAGGTATATATCAATATTTAAATATACATACATATTTATAAATATAACATATTTTTAAAAAATAAAAAAAAAATAAAATAATAATATATATATATATATATATATATATATATATATATATATATATATATATATATATATATATATATATATATATATATATATATATGTCGTACCTAGTAGCCAGAACGCACTTCTCAGCCTACTATGCAAGGCCCGATTTGCCTAATAAGCCAAGTTTTCCTGAATTAATATATTTTCTCTAATTTTTTTCTTATGAAATGATAAAAGTGTTCATTTCATTATGTATGAGTTAAGTTCTTTTCATTTGAGTTAAAACTAATGTAGATATATAACCGAACCTAACCAACCCTAAAATGGTTAACATAAATTGATTGGAATATGTATGTAGACGCTCAGTTAGTGTTACTGTAATTTATATGGTTAACGTTTGAATGACATAGTTTCCCCTCATTGTCACATTTTTTGTTACTATTTCGCTGTTCATTCTCACTCTCTCTGAATCCCGTGGACTAATTGTGCTCACGAGTGTTTGTTTAAGGTACGGTAACCATAGGCTTTTCACACAATAATTTGCAACTATTTAAGAAGAAACATTTCTAAAGATTATCTAAGTTTCTAATAAATATTCTTTTTCCTAACATACAAGTCAATCACACAGTACCTAACTTCAGTCAGAAACACTTTTCTTACTATATCTCGCAACGTCTTTTGCATATATATCCTATCTTAAAAAATAACAATTTTAATTCATAACTGGCAACCCCCCTCCCCTCCAGAGCTTTCAAGGCCACCAAACGTCATTCCTTTCCCTTAACCTCTCCCAAATTATCTTTTGCACCAATACACAAACTAGGGGCTTTATTGCTGAGTGGACGTCGCTCCCGACTCGTAATCCTAGTTCATTCGATCCCCCGGTGATGGCACAAACGGAAATCAGCAGAGTTTCTATCATTCTGATGCCCTCTGTTACTTAGCAGTAAATATGTAAATGAGCGTTAGACAGCTGTTGCGGGCTGCTTCCTGGGTGTGTGTGTGTGTGTGGAATTTTTTTTTATTAGTTATTAATAATTGATTGATTGGCAGTTGAGAGGCGGGCCGAAAGAGCAGAGCTCAACCCTCAAGCACAACTAGGTGAACACAACTAGATAAATACTAACAAACCACGATCTCGTACAATCCACTACACACACAACCCGACCTCCCCCCCAACTCCCTAAATCACTCTACCTAAGTCATTAAAAAATTAAAACAAATCAATTAATACACCAAAAATACTAACTATAAATAAAGGAACCAAATTTGAGACATACAGCGATTCCAGCGTGGTCTAGTCGGAAGAGAACGTGTTCTCATCTAGATAGATTGCGATCGAGCCTGTCGGAACGGGTGTGTAACTGCAGGGCACAAATATTTGTGTGTCCCCTCCTGTAGCTGCCTCTGTTTCGACAGGTTTCCTGGATAGCTAGAATTGACCTGGCCCCTTGGAAAGTGGGGAAGGGGTGAAATCCGTTGGGCCCACGGATGGATACCTTGGATATGGACTTAGGGCAGGTCTAATCACCTGGGATTCGAACCCACGGTGGGAATAAGGGAGGAGATATGGGGAGGGGAAGGGGAAGGATGTTTCCTGGAACCAAACCTCACATAAACCCGGACACTCACACACACACACACACCCTCACCCGAACAATCACAGGGGCACTCACACTCACACACACCATAGACTGTGATAAGGGAGACCATCTGAGGGGACACAGATGGCCTCGTGGACCCACAGGCATAACCGGACACACACGCAACCGGACTCTCACACACTCACACGGACACTCACAGGGATAAACACACACACAGACACACATCCATAGACACAAACTGTGATAAGGGAGACCATCTGAGGGGACACAGATGGCCTCCTGGACCCACAGGTATATATCAATATTTAAATATACATACATATTTATAAATATAACATATTTTTAAAAAATAAATAAATAAAATAAAAAAATATATATATATATATATATATATATATATATATATATATATATATATATATATATATATATATATATATATATATATATATATATATATATATATATGTCGTACCTAGTAGCCAGAACGCACTTCTCAGCCTACTATGCAAGGCCCGATTTGCCTAATAAGCCAAGTTTTCCTGAATTAATATATTTTCTCTAATTTTTTTCTTATGAAATGATAAAAGTGTTCATTTCATTATGTATGAGTTAAGTTCTTTTCATTTGAGTTAAAACTAATGTAGATATATAACCGAACCTAACCAACCCTAAAATGGTTAACATAAATTGATTGGAATATGTATGTAGACGCTCAGTTAGTGTTACTGTAATTTATATGGTTAACGTTTGAATGACATAGTTTCCCCTCATTGTCACATTTTTTGTTACTATTTCGCTGTTCATTCTCACTCTCTCTGAATCCCGTGGACTAATTGTGCTCACGAGTGTTTGTTTAAGGTACGGTAACCATAGGCTTTTCACACAATAATTTGCAACTATTTAAGAAGAAACATTTCTAAAGATTATCTAAGTTTCTAATAAATATTCTTTTTCCTAACATACAAGTCAATCACACAGTACCTAACTTCAGTCAGAAACACTTTTCTTACTATATCTCGCAACGTCTTTTGCATATATATCCTATCTTAAAAAATAACAATTTTAATTCATAACTGGCAACCCCCCTCCCCTCCAGAGCTTTCAAGGCCACCAAACGTCATTCCTTTCCCTTAACCTCTCCCAAATTATCTTTTGCACCAATACACAAACTAGGGGCTTTATTGCTGAGTGGACGTCGCTCCCGACTCGTAATCCTAGTTCATTCGATCCCCCGGTGATGGCACAAACGGAAATCAGCAGAGTTTCTATCATTCTGATGCCCTCTGTTACTTAGCAGTAAATATGTAAATGAGCGTTAGACAGCTGTTGCGGGCTGCTTCCTGGTGGGTGTGTGTGTGTGGAATTTTTTTTTATTAGTTATTAATAATTGATTGATTGGCAGTTGAGAGGCGGGCCGAAAGAGCAGAGCTCAACCCTCAAGCACAACTAGGTGAACACAACTAGATAAATACTAACAAACCACGATCTCGTACAATCCACTACACACACAACCCGACCCCCCCCCAACTCCCTAAATCACTCTACCTAAGTCATTAAAAAATTAAAACAAATCAATTAATACACCAAAAATACTAACTATAAATAAAGGAACCAAATTTGAGACATACAGCGATTCCAGCGTGGTCTAGTCGGAAGAGAACGTGTTCTCATCTAGATAGATTGCGATCGAGCCTGTCGGAACGGGTGTGTAACTGCAGGGCACAAATATTTGTGTGTCCCCTCCTGTAGCTGCCTCTGTTTCGACAGGTTTCCTGGATAGCTAGAATTGACCTGGCCCTTGGAAAGTGGGGAAGGGGTGAAATCCGTTGGGCCCACGGATGGATACCTTGGATCTATGGACTTAGGGCAGGTCTAATCACCTGGGATTCGAACCCACGGTGGGAATAAGGGAGGAGATATGGGGAGGGGAAGGGGAAGGATGTTTCCTGGAACCAAACCTCACATAAACCCGGACACTCACACACACACACACACCCTCACCCGAACAATCACAGGGGCACTCACACTCACACACACCCATAGACTGTGATAAGGGAGACCATCTGAGGGGACACAGATGGCCTCGTGGACCCACAGGCATAACCGGACACACACGCAACCGGACTCTCACACACTCACACGGACACTCACAGGGATAAACACACACACAGACACACATCCATAGACACAAACTGTGATAAGGGAGACCATCTGAGGGGACACAGATGGCCTCCTGGACCCACAGGTATATATCAATATTTAAATATACATACATATTTATAAATATAACATATTTTTAAAAAATAAATAAATAAAATAAAAATATATATATATATATATATATATATATATATATATATATATATATATATATATATATATATATATATATATATATATATATATATATATATATGTCGTACCTAGTAGCCAGAACGCACTTCTCAGCCTACTATGCAAGGCCCGATTTGCCTAATAAGCCAAGTTTTCCTGAATTAATATATTTTCTCTAATTTTTTTCTTATGAAATGATAAAAGTGTTCATTTCATTATGTATGAGTTAAGTTCTTTTCATTTGAGTTAAAACTAATGTAGATATATAACCGAACCTAACCAACCCTAAAATGGTTAACATAAATTGATTGGAATATGTATGTAGACGCTCAGTTAGTGTTACTGTAATTTATATGGTTAACGTTTGAATGACATAGTTTCCCCTCATTGTCACATTTTTTGTTACTATTTCGCTGTTCATTCTCACTCTCTCTGAATCCCGTGGACTAATTGTGCTCACGAGTGTTTGTTAAGGTACGGTAACCATAGGCTTTTCACACAATAATTTGCAACTATTTAAGAAGAAACATTTCTAAAGATTATCTAAGTTTCTAATAAATATTCTTTTTCCTAACATACAAGTCAATCACACAGTACCTAACTTCAGTCAGAAACACTTTTCTTACTATATCTCGCAACGTCTTTTGCATATATATCCTATCTTAAAAAATAACAATTTTAATTCATAACTGGCAACCCCCCTCCCCTCCAGAGCTTTCAAGGCCACCAAACGTCATTCCTTTCCCTTAACCTCTCCCAAATTATCTTTTGCACCAATACACAAACTAGGGGCTTTATTGCTGAGTGGACGTCGCTCCCGACTCGTAATCCTAGTTCATTCGATCCCCCGGTGATGGCACAAACGGAAATCAGCAGAGTTTCTATCATTCTGATGCCCTCTGTTACTTAGCAGTAAATATGTAAATGAGCGTTAGACAGCTGTTGCGGGCTGCTTCCTGGGTGTGTGTGTGTGTGTGGAATTTTTTTTTATTAGTTATTAATAATTGATTGATTGGCAGTTGAGAGGCGGGCCGAAAGAGCAGAGCTCAACCCTCGCAAGCACAACTAGGTGAACACAACTAGATAAATACTAACAAACCACGATCTCGTACAATCCACTACACACACAACCCGACCTCCCCCCCAACTCCCTAAATCACTCTACCTAAGTCATTAAAAAATTAAAACAAATCAATTAATACACCAAAAATACTAACTATAAATAAAGGAACCAAATTTGAGACATACAGCGATTCCAGCGTGGTCTAGTCGGAAGAGAACGTGTTCTCATCTAGATAGATTGCGATCGAGCCTGTCGGAACGGGTGTGTAACTGCAGGGCACAAATATTTGTGTGTCCCCTCCTGTAGCTGCCTCTGTTTCGACAGGTTTCCTGGATAGCTAGAATTGACCTGGCCCTTGGAAAGTGGGGAAGGGGTGAAATCCGTTGGGCCCACGGATGGATACCTTGGATCTATGGACTTAGGGCAGGTCTAATCACCTGGGATTCGAACCCACGGTGGGAATAAGGGAGGAGATATGGGGAGGGGAAGGGGAAGGATGTTTCCTGGAACCAAACCTCACATAAACCCGGACACTCACACACACACACACACCCTCACCCGAACAATCACAGGGGCACTCACACTCACACACATCCATAGACTGTGATAAGGGAGACCATCTGAGGGGACACAGATGGCCTCGTGGACCCACAGGCATAACCGGACACACACGCAACCGGACTCTCACACACTCACACGGACACTCACAGGGATAAACACACACACAGACACACATCCATAGACACAAACTGTGATAAGGGAGACCATCTGAGGGGACACAGATGGCCTCCTGGACCCACAGGTATATATCAATATTTAAATATACATACATATTTATAAATATAACATATTTTTAAAAAATAAATAAATAAAATAAAAATTAATATATATATATATATATATATATATATATATATATATATATATATATATATATATATATATATATATATATATATATATATATATATATGTCGTACCTAGTAGCCAGAACGCACTTCTCAGCCTACTATGCAAGGCCCGATTTGCCTAATAAGCCAAGTTTTCCTGAATTAATATATTTTCTCTAATTTTTTTCTTATGAAATGATAAAAGTGTTCATTTCATTATGTATGAGTTAAGTTCTTTTCATTTGAGTTAAAACTAATGTAGATATATAACCGAACCTAACCAACCCTAAAATGGTTAACATAAATTGATTGGAATATGTATGTAGACGCTCAGTTAGTGTTACTGTAATTTATATGGTTAACGTTTGAATGACATAGTTTCCCCTCATTGTCACATTTTTTGTTACTATTTCGCTGTTCATTCTCACTCTCTCTGAATCCCGTGGACTAATTGTGCTCACGAGTGTTTGTTTAAGGTACGGTAACCATAGGCTTTTCACACAATAATTTGCAACTATTTAAGAAGAAACATTTCTAAAGATTATCTAAGTTTCTAATAAATATTCTTTTTCCTAACATACAAGTCAATCACACAGTACCTAACTTCAGTCAGAAACACTTTTCTTACTATATCTCGCAACGTCTTTTGCATATATATCCTATCTTAAAAAATAACAATTTTAATTCATAACTGGCAACCCCCCTCCCCTCCAGAGCTTTCAAGGCCACCAAACGTCATTCCTTTCCCTTAACCTCTCCCAAATTATCTTTTGCACCAATACACAAACTAGGGGCTTTATTGCTGAGTGGACGTCGCTCCCGACTCGTAATCCTAGCTCATTCGATCCCCCGGTGATGGCACAAACGGAAATCAGCAGAGTTTCTATCATTCTGATGCCCTCTGTTACTTAGCAGTAAATATGTAAATGAGCGTTAGACAGCTGTTGCGGGCTGCTTCCTGGGTGTGTGTGTGTGTGTGGAATTTTTTTTTATTAGTTATTAATAATTGATTGATTGGCAGTTGAGAGGCGGGCCGAAAGAGCAGAGCTCAACCCTCAAGCACAACTAGGTGAACACAACTAGATAAATACTAACAAACCACGATCTCGTACAATCCACTACACACACAACCCGACCTCCCCCCCAACTCCCTAAATCACTCTACCTAAGTCATTAAAAAATTAAAACAAATCAATTAATACACCAAAAATACTAACTATAAATAAAGGAACCAAATTTGAGACATACAGCGATTCCAGCGTGGTCTAGTCGGAAGAGAACGTGTTCTCATCTAGATAGATTGCGATCGAGCCTGTCGGAACGGGTGTGTAACTGCAGGGCACAAATATTTGTGTGTCCCCTCCTGTAGCTGCCTCTGTTTCGACAGGTTTCCTGGATAGCTAGAATTGACCTGGCCCTTGGAAAGTGGGGAAGGGGTGAAATCCGTTGGGCCCACGGATGGATACCTTGGATCTATGGACTTAGGGCAGGTCTAATCACCTGGGATTCGAACCCACGGTGGGAATAAGGGAGGAGATATGGGGAGGGGAAGGGGAAGGATGTTTCCTGGAACCAAACCTCACATAAACCCGGACACTCACACACACACACACACCCTCACCCGAACAATCACAGGGGCACTCACACTCACACACACCATAGACTGTGATAAGGGAGACCATCTGAGGGGACACAGATGGCCTCGTGGACCCACAGGCATAACCGGACACACACGCAACCGGACTCTCACACACTCACACGGACACTCACAGGGATAAACACACACACAGACACACATCCATAGACACAAACTGTGATAAGGGAGACCATCTGAGGGGACACAGATGGCCTCCTGGACCCACAGGTATATATCAATATTTAAATATACATACATATTTATAAATATAACATATTTTTAAAAAATAAATAAATAAAATAAAAATTAATATATATATATATATATATATATATATATATATATATATATATATATATATATATATATATATATATATATATATATATATATATGTCGTACCTAGTAGCCAGAACGCACTTCTCAGCCTACTATGCAAGGCCCGATTTGCCTAATAAGCCAAGTTTTCCTGAATTAATATATTTTCTCTAATTTTTTTCTTATGAAATGATAAAAGTGTTCATTTCATTATGTATGAGTTAAGTTCTTTTCATTTGAGTTAAAACTAATGTAGATATATAACCGAACCTAACCAACCCTAAAATGGTTAACATAAATTGATTGGAATATGTATGTAGACGCTCAGTTAGTGTTACTGTAATTTATATGGTTAACGTTTGAATGACATAGTTTCCCCTCATTGTCACATTTTTTGTTACTATTTCGCTGTTCATTCTCACTCTCTCTGAATCCCGTGGACTAATTGTGCTCACGAGTGTTTGTTAAGGTACGGTAACCATAGGCTTTTCACACAATAATTTGCAACTATTTAAGAAGAAACATTTCTAAAGATTATCTAAGTTTCTAATAAATATTCTTTTTCCTAACATACAAGTCAATCACACAGTACCTAACTTCAGTCAGAAACACTTTTCTTACTATATCTCGCAACGTCTTTTGCATATATATCCTATCTTAAAAAATAACAATTTTAATTCATAACTGGCAACCCCCCTCCCCTCCAGAGCTTTCAAGGCCACCAAACGTCATTCCTTTCCCTTAACCTCTCCCAAATTATCTTTTGCACCAATACACAAACTAGGGGCTTTATTGCTGAGTGGACGTCGCTCCCGACTCGTAATCCTAGTTCATTCGATCCCCCGGTGATGGCACAAACGGAAATCAGCAGAGTTTCTATCATTCTGATGCCCTCTGTTACTTAGCAGTAAATATGTAAATGAGCGTTGGACAGCTGTTGCGGGCTGCTTCCTGGGTGTGTGTGTGTGTGTGGAATTTTTTTTTATTAGTTATTAATAATTGATTGATTGGCAGTTGAGAGGCGGGCCGAAAGAGCAGAGCTCAACCCTCAAGCACAACTAGGTGAACACAACTAGATAAATACTAACAAACCACGATCTCGTACAATCCACTACACACACAACCCGACCTCCCCCCCAACTCCCTAAATCACTCTACCTAAGTCATTAAAAAATTAAAACAAATCAATTAATACACCAAAAATACTAACTATAAATAAAGGAACCAAATTTGAGACATACAGCGATTCCAGCGTGGTCTAGTCGGAAGAGAACGTGTTCTCATCTAGATAGATTGCGATCGAGCCTGTCGGAACGGGTGTGTAACTGCAGGGCACAAATATTTGTGTGTCCCCTCCTGTAGCTGCCTCTGTTTCGACAGGTTTCCTGGATAGCTAGAATTGACCTGGCCCTTGGAAAGTGGGGAAGGGGTGAAATCCGTTGGGCCCACGGATGGATACCTTGGATCTATGGACTTAGGGCAGGTCTAATCACCTGGGATTCGAACCCACGGTGGGAATAAGGGAGGAGATATGGGGAGGGGAAGGGGAAGGATGTTTCCTGGAACCAAACCTCACATAAACCCGGACACTCACACACACACACACACCCTCACCCGAACAATCACAGGGGCACTCACACTCACACACACCCATAGACTGTGATAAGGGAGACCATCTGAGGGGACACAGATGGCCTCGTGGACCCACAGGCATAACCGGACACACACGCAACCGGACTCTCACACACTCACACGGACACTCACAGGGATAAACACACACACAGACACACATCCATAGACACAAACTGTGATAAGGGAGACCATCTGAGGGGACACAGATGGCCTCCTGGACCCACAGGTATATATCAATATTTAAATATACATACATATTTATAAATATAACATATTTTTAAAAAATAAATAAAAAAATAAAAATATAATATATATATATATATATATATATATATATATATATATATATATATATATATATATATATATATATATATATATATATATATATATATATATGTCGTACCTAGTAGCCAGAACGCACTTCTCAGCCTACTATGCAAGGCCCGATTTGCCTAATAAGCCAAGTTTTCCTGAATTAATATATTTTCTCTAATTTTTTTCTTATGAAATGATAAAAGTGTTCATTTCATTATGTATGAGTTAAGTTCTTTTCATTTGAGTTAAAACTAATGTAGATATATAACCGAACCTAACCAACCCTAAAATGGTTAACATAAATTGATTGGAATATGTATGTAGACGCTCAGTTAGTGTTACTGTAATTTATATGGTTAACGTTTGAATGACATAGTTTCCCCTCATTGTCACATTTTTTGTTACTATTTCGCTGTTCATTCTCACTCTCTCTGAATCCCGTGGACTAATTGTGCTCACGAGTGTTTGTTAAGGTACGGTAACCATAGGCTTTTCACACAATAATTTGCAACTATTTAAGAAGAAACATTTCTAAAGATTATCTAAGTTTCTAATAAATATTCTTTTTCCTAACATACAAGTCAATCACACAGTACCTAACTTCAGTCAGAAACACTTTTCTTACTATATCTCGCAACGTCTTTTGCATATATATCCTATCTTAAAAAATAACAATTTTAATTCATAACTGGCAACCCCCCTCCCCTCCAGAGCTTTCAAGGCCACCAAACGTCATTCCTTTCCCTTAACCTCTCCCAAATTATCTTTTGCACCAATACACAAACTAGGGGCTTTATTGCTGAGTGGACGTCGCTCCCGACTCGTAATCCTAGTTCATTCGATCCCCCGGTGATGGCACAAACGGAAATCAGCAGAGTTTCTATCATTCTGATGCCCTCTGTTACTTAGCAGTAAATATGTAAATGAGCGTTGACAGCTGTTGCGGGCTGCTTCCTGGGTGTGTGTGTGTGTGTGGAATTTTTTTTTATTAGTTATTAATAATTGATTGATTGGCAGTTGAGAGGCGGGCCGAAAGAGCAGAGCTCAACCCTCACAAGCACAACTAGGTGAACACAACTAGATAAATACTAACAAACCACGATCTCGTACAATCCACTACACACACAACCCGACCTCCCCCCCAACTCCCTAAATCACTCTACCTAAGTCATTAAAAAATTAAAACAAATCAATTAATACACCAAAAATACTAACTATAAATAAAGGAACCAAATTTGAGACATACAGCGATTCCAGCGTGGTCTAGTCGGAAGAGAACGTGTTCTCATCTAGATAGATTGCGATCGAGCCTGTCGGAACGGGTGTGTAACTGCAGGGCACAAATATTTGTGTGTCCCCTCCTGTAGCTGCCTCTGTTTCGACAGGTTTCCTGGATAGCTAGAATTGACCTGGCCCTTGGAAAGTGGGGAAGGGGTGAAATCCGTTGGGCCCACGGATGGATACCTTGGATCTATGGACTTAGGGCAGGTCTAATCACCTGGGATTCGAACCCACGGTGGGAATAAGGGAGGAGATATGGGGAGGGGAAGGGGAAGGATGTTTCCTGGAACCAAACCTCACATAAACCCGGACACTCACACACACACACACCCTCACCCGAACAATCACAGGGGCACTCACACTCACACACACCCATAGACTGTGATAAGGGAGACCATCTGAGGGGACACAGATGGCCTCGTGGACCCACAGGCATAACCGGACACACACGCAACCGGACTCTCACACACTCACACGGACACTCACAGGGATAAACACACACACAGACACACATCCATAGACACAAACTGTGATAAGGGAGACCATCTGAGGGGACACAGATGGCCTCCTGGACCCACAGGTATATATCAATATTTAAATATACATACATATTTATAAATATAACATATTTTTAAAAAATAAATAAATAAAATAAAAATTAATATATATATATAATATATTATATATATATATATATATTATATATATATAATATATATATATATATATATATATGTCGTACCTAGTAGCCAGAACGCACTTCTCAGCCTACTATGCAAGGCCCGATTTGCCTAATAAGCCAAGTTTTCCTGAATTAATATATTTTCTCTAATTTTTTTCTTATGAAATGATAAAAGTGTTCATTTCATTATGTATGAGTTAAGTTCTTTTCATTTGAGTTAAAACTAATGTAGATATATAACCGAACCTAACCAACCCTAAAATGGTTAACATAAATTGATTGGAATATGTATGTAGACGCTCAGTTAGTGTTACTGTAATTTATATGGTTAACGTTTGAATGACATAGTTTCCCCTCATTGTCACATTTTTTGTTACTATTTCGCTGTTCATTCTCACTCTCTCTGAATCCCGTGGACTAATTGTGCTCACGAGTGTTTGTTTAAGGTACGGTAACCATAGGCTTTTCACACAATAATTTGCAACTATTTAAGAAGAAACATTTCTAAAGATTATCTAAGTTTCTAATAAATATTCTTTTTCCTAACATACAAGTCAATCACACAGTACCTAACTTCAGTCAGAAACACTTTTCTTACTATATCTCGCAACGTCTTTTGCATATATATCCTATCTTAAAAAATAACAATTTTAATTCATAACTGGCAACCCCCCTCCCCTCCAGAGCTTTCAAGGCCACCAAACGTCATTCCTTTCCCTTAACCTCTCCCAAATTATTCTTTTGACCCTTAACAAACTATGGGGCATTAGCTGTGGACGTCTCTCCCGCACCTCGTAATCCTAGGTCATTCGATCCCCGGTGA